>NW_024537899.1:0-20863 GCF_016628075.1 Suillus paluster | reverse complement strand
TTCCAGTGATCAGTCGTGCGCATACGAGAACAGGGAAGGTTTTCGCGGAGGCAGAGATGATCGTTCCTAGGAGGACTACGATGCCTCCGGTTAGGATACCGTACTTGCGGGATAGCAAGTCAGCTACGTAACCGCTGCATAGCGAAGAGAAGGAGGCAGATAGAAGAATACACGCGACGTAAATCCCGAGGACGCCTGATGAGAGATGGCCAATAGAGCTGGCGAACTGTTCCATCGGGTTATAGGACCAATGGAACCTGGAGGAGATGATCATTGATTAGACATGCTGTTTCCCTAGGTCGGAAACATGAACACGCACCGGTATCTAACCCCCACAACATCCCAGCGAGGGATGTATGAAGGGCAATCAGGTATATCTTGGTAGTCGCAGATACCATCGCTGACACAGAAGTCTCAGCACAAGCCTAGTGAGTCTATAGTCAGTCGCACTCGCAGGGCCACCGTACGTACAATCAAAGTCTCAGACGTAAACGAGTCCAGGCTGCAGGAGACTCCGGGGCGAGCCCCGACAGCCTAACTTCAGCTCAGGGACTCGGAGAGAAACGCATCATGCGACACGTTCGAGTTTACTTGTGGTTCTGGCCCGGGCCACCAAGGAATGATCACGGGCGAATTGACGGGTCCCGAGCAGGCTAAGCTTGGATGGAAGATAAGCATCCCCTTCAAGTTGTCCTGAGGGAGAAACAATCTTCCAACGTCCTTCCATTTGATCTGCCGATGTAGGCCTGTCATGTGCAATGATGAGCGCTTGAGCAAGGAACTATTTCCAAGTTGATTATCATGACATGTGATCAAAACACTGCACTACAAGTCACAAAACAAGCGCGCAAACTACGGTACTAACTAGGTAGTATGTATGCCATCATCGAGAACAATCAGCGCTAGCAGTCAGCAAAAAAACAAGAAACGAAACATGCGTAAGAAATTTCATGAGCCTAAAAGCATTTGCATTCGTATTCGTAACAGACGTGGCAGAGAAACCAGTAAATCGAGTCAAAGGAATGTCACGCATCATATCGCGTTTCTCTTTTGCAAAAAAAAGGCAGTTCTCTCAGAGACCGCCTTGTGGAGCAGACACCGTTTTGCGGTTGAGAATATCTTGGATTTCAGAGATGGTTCGTGCCGCGTCCATCGTTTGAGGTCCACCGGGGAGAATCGCAAGTCGCTGCTTGGTAGTATTTAGCGTTGCCTTCACGTTGGGCAATACCCGCGCGACGTATGGTGCAATCAGAGGTTCCTTGAAATCAAACGGGTGTCAGTTGAGCACAACCCGCGCTGCGGCAAGACTACTTACATTAACATTCAAAACTGTAGCAGTGCGTTGCATCCACCACAGAGATGACTTGAAAGCCTCATCAACAGGAGGCGTCTCCGCGATGATAGTGGCAAGCTATAAACAAACACGATCAATCAACAAGCTCCACAAAACGCATTCAACAAACAACGTACTCGAGCAAGATCGACAAAATGACAGCCATAGACAACGGGCCCTTCCTATCCATAGGCATCACAACCTCAGGGCTGGAACGAGCAAGAACTCCCGAAGCTGCTTCGGATCTTGCGTACCCAGAACAGCCATATAAGTATCTTCCCAAGCATCATGCTGAGCAGGGGGAGACCGCTGAGAGGGAGGCGGAGGCGGCTGAGGAGGCGCGATAGGGTGCGACGCTTGCGGCGCGGCGATCGTAGAAGGATACCACGTAGCATGCATCTGCGACGGCTGTGGTGGCTGGACAAACGAACTAAGAGACTGAGAGCCATACACCGGGGCCTGCGTTGTTGCAGGAGGAAGGTTCTGAGAGCGATGCATGCCCTGACTCATAGAGCTCATGCCTGAAATGCTGGGAGCGGGGGAACTGCTGCTGTTATACGATGGCTTGCGGCAGAGTTCAATGATAAGAACTTGACTTGGTCCGACAACATCCTGACGGAGTGCTCGAGTTCCCGGATAAGGACTACATAACTTGTCAGAACTCGTTCAAGCTCGAAGGGAAACCACTCACTTCCTGACTCCGCGCAGCTTCAGTCTGCCACGTCATCGAATCCTTCTTCACGTTCAAAATCTCAGCCCGCATCTCCCGAAGGATATCCTGGTGCATAGCAGAAGTCTGTTGGGAGTACGTCGGAATGATGTTCTTGGTAACAGAGTCCTTGATGTAACGCTCAATGAGAGGGTTCAAGTTCGTCGAGAGAATGCTAGCGAAATGGTTCGAAATGTCAGGACGCAAAAGGAGCTTCTCGATCTCGTTCGGAAGGCTCTGCATACAGCAAGGTCAGAAAAAATACTCCAGCAAAGAAAAAAAATACAAACATACGTTCTGAATGAACTCAGTCAGACCCCGACCGACATCTCATTAAGAGCAGCTCGAACTTCAGTCCTCGTGATTTGCTCCAGCGCAGGTAACACCGAGGTCTGCACTTCAGCCTTGACAGCATCTCCACAACCCTCGTAGTATTCCTCGTAAGCTCCGTCGAGATCAGCTTAAGAATCTTCTCCTGACGATTAAAATCCTCAGCCTGCTCATGGCGCGCCGCTTCTTCGAGGCGTTGGTCTGGGAACAAAACCGCATAAGGCATCTCGCACCCCAGCAGTAAAAACAAGCAACCACTTACGTTGCTTATCCATCTCCTTCCCATCAGCCGTCCTATACGAGTGTGCAGACTTTCTTCGCTCTTCTTGATTTCCTTGGTGACAACCAGGGCGATTACCAGTGTCACTGCTAGCGCCTGCATCGCCCTTGAACGCCTTCTCACCTCCTTGGCCGCGTCTCGATCCCTGAATGCAACGTTCTTGCCTCTCACGTTCTTCCTTTCGTTGTCGTGTCGCACGGACCTCGTCGCGGGCGATATCAGGCTCGAGCTCCTCAGATGGAGGTGTCCTACTCCTGCCTGGTGCGATGATAGGGCCAGACTGCTGTGTCACGGGAGCAGGGCCGCTGATTGACACGGGCGCGGGAGGCATGTGACGAGGTGCCTTTTGCTTCCACGGGGGCCGCAGGCATGTAAGGCGGGAATTTGGCAAGAGCGTTAACACGGCAGTATCGTACCACTCCTTCCGGATAAGGACCTGGTCCACACCGGTCGAGTGCACGGAAAATGCGACGAGAGCGAGGTCTCCAGGGGGAAGTTTAGCAGCAACGCAAGCTGCATGTGCTTCATCACCGGTAGGGTCCGCATCGGCCGAGAGAATCACGAAATGAATTGTTGGCTTCGGGCCAGAAAACTCTACGACCTGCTCAAAGAAGCCGCCACGGACGAGTTCGCCCGAGGGAGAACCTGAGACAAAAAATCAAAACCCAACGCGCAGTGCGATGAGACTGTCACGACGGTTGTTCGCAACCCAGAGCGTCTGGATCCTGGAGTCGTAGTTGACGTGACCGAACATGTCAGGGTCTTCCTTGTTTCCGTTGACGAACCTGAATGTAGAAAGGACATTCTTGGTGATCACGGACAAGAGCTGGAATACGGTGCCATTCCTCCTCCCGATGACGATTCCATCATCAATGAAAGTCAAAGATGACGGCACATCATCGCCGCGAACACGATGGGTCCAGAAGGGCATCTTGTCGTGGACGTTCCACAAAGTGAGCGTGGAGTCCTCGGAAATAGTAGCCAATGCAAAATGAGGAACATCGAATCAAAACGCGACCAGGCGCTGTTAAAAGGGTTAGGAGATATCAGAGAGGATAAGATGTTAGAACTCACTGATGGTACGGAAAATACTTGGGAAATACGATTCAATTCAACTTGCGGCAAAGGCTCTCCCCTGAAAGTACGCGCAGCGTCCGCTAGATCAAGTAGATACATTTTCGTCTCAGATGCAACTGCCAGTGTATCAGGTTGCTTCGGATGCCATTTCACGGAGTGCAGAGGGTCGGCATCAGCGCTGGGAACGATACACAACAAAAGTCGCCCACTGCAAATATGATTAGACCAAAAAGATCCCTAGCACAGATAAATACTCACGGCACATCATCTGTGATAACCTCGGGGAGTTCCCACACCACAAAGCCACCGTCAGAGGTGACACCCGCCAGCCTGTTACCGTACACAGCCATGTCGATGACCGACGTCGAAGGCGCAAAGACCGTGGGCAGCTGAAGAAGAGTGCGATCACCGCTTGACCGCGAGATAACACGAACGCGACCCTTGGTCATGGCATACGCAATCCAATGGGTAGCACCAATGGTCGTACCAGGCAAGAACACAGAGTCCTGCTTGACCAAAGCAATGGCGGTAGATTTCACGGCGTCTCTAGGAGCCTGCACGTCGTCCAGCGGCTGTGATACATCAAATACAATAGTTTGAGGTTGCGAGCTAAGGAATCAAATGTAAGTTGAAGGCACGTGTGAGAAACGTGCGGCGCTTGCCTTGGGCTTGTCTGCGGCTTTCCTTTAGCAGCACCCTTGCCTCTACCCTCATTCTTCCAAGTGTTACGAGGACCAGGTGAACCGTCCTTCTCTCGCCTTGCAGGCGGCATGGGAGCCTGACCAAGAGGGGACTCGACAGGCCGTGGGTGAGGACGCGGCTGCTGAGCAGCAGGCTTCGGTGGAGAGCCCCTAGGAGGCGACGCGGAACGGCCAGGCTTGGGGGGAAGAGGAGGAGGTGGGGGCATAGTACGAGGATGAAGCGGTTGCTGCTGAGGAGTCGGCTGTGATTCCACCTGGGAATATTCGTCCGTGGTGCTGTAAGGGTCGTACGTAGGAGATGAAGTCTGCCCTGAGGGGTAGGACTGTTGGGACCTGGTCAACTGGTCCATAAGGTTCTCGACGGACTTGCGCTTTGGGTCGTTGAGAGACCCAAGGGAAGCCGAGGTCCAGGAGTCCTCGTTTGTGCTGGATGCACTAGCAGGACCTGCAGGAACGGGCTTCTTCTTGACAGCGGACGTAGAGGCAAGAGCATCAAAGGGAGAAACGAAATCAAACATGGACTTGCGGGGAGAGGGGGGCTGCTGGGGTTGCTGTTGAGGCTGGGGAACAGGTTGATTGTGCTGAGGCGAATCCCTGGGCGGCTCTTGGGGCATGTATGGACCTTCGTTGAGGTGGTACTTGTCAGTCATGGAGGACTGGGATGGCTGGAACTTGTCCCCCATGGACTGGAACTGCGGGGAAGACATAGGCGGCAAAGTGGAAATCGGTGCTGGAGCAGGCTCCGAAAAATTAGAGCGGGGAGCGGTGCTGTCATAAAGATCAGCAAAGAATGTATCGAGGTAATCCCAAGAGGTCATGTTGGGTGGTGGAAAAAGGAAGACGCAAAGTGAGATGACACTTTGGGTAGAAAAAGGTGGCTCAAAGTTGCCTCGTGTGTGAGGCGAGGTGCCATCAACACGCTGCAAAGTCGACCATCCGTTGAAGGTGGACATGAAGTGCAGGGTCCGTGCACGAAAAAGCAAGAAGACAAAAATGGACGAGTGCTCACCCCATGAGCTGTTCCAGGAGAATCTTTCCTTGAGCTTCGCTGGTATTTGAAGGAGATTGACCTGATCTTATAGACGAAGCAGGAGGAGAGGGGACTTGCTGGGGCATGATAGGACCTGATGACGGTTGGAGTGGTCGAGTAGCAGTTAAAGAGGTCGCAGCGGGATATAACAATGATAGGAGAGCGCTTTGCCTATCTGCAGGAGTAGTTGATACTGGAGCGGAGTGGGTCGAGGCGTCATCATCAGCAATCATGCTAGGAGTTGCTGGTGCAGAATTTCCGTGTGGAATCTGCTGAGTTGTTATGGACTGAAATAGTGAATCGAGGTGGGTAGTAGTTGGAGGTGTAGTAGTAGTAGAACTAGTAGACTGAGTTATCGGGAATGGTTGAGAGGAAGGTGGAGGTGTGGCGCTTCCCCTTGAGAAAAGCTTGTCATGAAGATTGCTTTGTCTAGAGTCCATCTTGATTATACTATCAGCAAGCTGTATATACCGCAACCTGGAGAGAACGAGGAATTCAAGAGTCGTTCAACAAAAAAAACTGACTTGGCCTCGTTGAACACACGAGGAAGGCACGAGGCTACTTGTCCAAATCGAGTTCAACTTCCGTCTCTATTGTTATCCTACCTATCAACCTTCTACCGCCCCACAAAGCTAGTAAACATTGAGTCAGATCTCATATGAATCAGGTATATCTTCAGCATTCATTCGAATCCAGCTTCAATTCATTCCGACTCGTCCGTGATCGCTTCTACTTGACGTGTGCAAAGCACTCGATAAGAACCCTGCAGTATCCATGTTCTTTCATTTCTCTAAAATCGTTCTTCCAGTGCCTCTTGGTGAAATAGTTGCACCAAGATTAGACCATATGTTGGACCATGTTCTTGCGAATCGTCAACCTCAACACACGAGCCACCGCGATACCATGGGCAGTCGCGAATGAGGTCAGATAGCTATAGTATTCCTTGGCTGCGGTATGCGGAATGACGCAAAGTATCACTCAGACATGAACGGCATTTTTGTTAGGAAATCAACCCCCAGCACATGACGTAGATTGGCTCAGGGACCTTGGCTCTCTGGTGTATGTGTTGTGAACCGTGTCCTCCATTATGGAGTCTAATTGTTGGTGTGGTTAAAAATCGACAATGTTACTCAATGCATGGCTCCCGCTGCAGGTTCCACCTGGTATGAACGGCCACAATCTTGAGTTTCCCTGTATGGATTTGGCTTCAATGATTTATTAGCATTAGGTAGCATGCAACAGCGTGCGCAAAGGAGGCAAGGTTTGATGGCATTTTCGCGGTAGGCTAAATTGCGTACATGCTTATGCCTGCAACGAATTATAGACTACATATCAAAAACGACGCCATCCGCTTCCGAATTCTTTAGGAAGACCTAATATATTGAGGGAGCTTGTTAGCTTCATTAGGTCGAAAGATACACCCACATATTCAGTTTTCTTTAGGGTAGATGTCACCATCCTCTCCTCGTCCAGTATAATACTCCAAGGGTAGGCATGAAAAACCTTGTCGTAGACCACTTCCACGAAAGGGGGGCATGTTGTCACCTCCACGTCTGACGCGATAGTTGTTGTCGTAGGTTTCCGAGTGACCTTACCGATGCCATGCGCCACAGCGGAGGGATTGAACTCGATCATATGCAACTGGAACGATGGATCGCTTCAACCTGCAACCGGAACTTGTATGACTTCCAGTCTCTGCCGCGGTGGTTGCCTTCCGACTGCAGCCTGCACCATAAACTGGGCATGCCCACAGCAACCTCCCTCCATCGTCGACATACTCTAGTCAACAGTATGGGGGCCCCATGCTGGCCCCGACATGGGCGACAAGTAGCTGGTGTCCGGGAGACAGTGGATGAAAATTTGGGATAGGACTTCGGTTGGCAAGCGCCAGAGAGCCGATACGAATCCCTTGTGCAAAATTGCAAATTCATGGACTGAGTGATCCTGTCCTGCTTTGCGACGAGGTGCTGGTGAAACTTTTTGATAGTCCATGACTGTTTCCAAGGTCGGAGAACTCATGCGAAATTGCATCCAGCTGCCAGCCTACTGCTGCCATTCGGTGTGATGGCGCTGATGGGCTGGTCTTTGAGCTCGATTTGCAGAATGGTTAACATTGAGGAGACTGGTTCAGGAGTATGGGATTTCGAGGTCTGGGCCATCCGGTGACTGGTCATCATCAATAAACGGCATTCAATATACTTAGCACACGAAATTGACATACCATTCAAACTCGTGAACGTGCGGGCTGAAGCGAGCATTTATTATTATATTCAGACGTGAGTGCCTATAAAACTGGCCACATACAATGTTCTACAGCGCACCGATGATATCCACCGCCAGTGAGAAATTGACTGTTGAGTTGGCTGTCTGCATGTTGTTTGCTAACCGGACGCGATGAACAATGTCAACATGAAATGTCGAGGAAGGAGACAGGTGTAAGTTGTCAAGACTGTCGTCCCTTAACCGTTACGCCAAAAGGCAGTGATGATGAAAGCTCATGCTTCATGCTTCATTATCGCGGACAGTATTTATGCTGATTGTGGGAACTCAGGTAAGCCAACGGGCTTACAACAGGCTGTTGTAATTTAATATTAATGTAAATTCCGAGGCCTGACTAATACTTGTGCACAAAAACTTTAAATAAAAGGGGCGAAATAAAAGTTGAATAAAAGGGGCTACTACGACTTCCCTATAACCTATCGCAACCACGTTAACACATATGAGTCAATCCATACAACGTGCTGTCTCAAATTACACCTCAGAACTTCCCCCTGCCGAACTTCATCGTGAAGCAGCCAACCTCTCTGATGTACATCCCCATCTCCTGTTGAAGATCGTCTAATGATATGACTCTCCCATGAGTACCTGGGATTGATGCCAGACAGATTTCGGAAGGGAAGACACTTCGTTGGCTCTTCACACAACTTCGGCGGGTCAATACATTGGTACGCGTTGTAAAATTATTTGATGTGCAGAACTCACTATGGCATTAAGCATGCGAGCATGTACTGCGCGGCGAATACTTATCCGCATACACTTCGATGATACACCATCCATATTCCTCTAATCCACGTCCAACTTCCTCCCTGGCTTCTACTCGCATTACCAGTCATGGGGTCAAACCCCTGCAGCGCGAGGCCAAAGTCCTCAACCTCCTCAAGGTCCGTGCAGATGCCATGCTCGATGACTCGTCGCTTCACATCGAGCGAGAAAATTCATTCAACGACCTTCTCGACCTCCAGCAGCCGCGCAGTCGGCTGGAGGACCTCGTTCGAGACCGTGCCGTCTTGTGGATACACACCCTCCCCTAAGGAACGCCGGTGCGTACAACCATGAAACAGGGCCTGTGAGCACGGGAAATTCTCCATCTAGAATGAGATTATCATCCAGGCCGCTGTCGGCAGAGAAGGCTGGGCTGTATGGCAGGCACACTGGATATGCGTGGCTTTTCCTGGGAAGACTTTTATTCAGCGAACTGTCTATCTCGTTCACGCCTATGCAAGTCAAACTCGTGCTACCGACTTCTGGTGGACAGCAGCACGTTGTGGATGTGGCAAGAACTCAAGATGAGAAACTGGAGGACACCGCAAAGGCAGTTGCAGCGCAGCTAAAAGCTTGGCACCAAGTGGAACAGCTATATGCCTGCCTATACAAGACGCCCACGGGGCTACTTCCAATGGTAGATACATAAATGAGTCACTTGTATCGTCGCACTTTATTGTCGCCCTTGTCGCGTAGACGTTATTTGGATGTATGGGTTGTGCACTCGAAGTGGGAGGAATATAGCCTGAGGTACCACTGCCACTGCTGGAAGTGCAGTGCTACTTATTACAGGACAGACTTGTCGGGCTGATATGACAGTAGTTCAACAACGAAGTGAAGTTATGGATTTCAAATTGTTTGTACTGCCAAGTAGTGGCACTCATCGTCTTCATGCTATCCAACTGGAGGACACGCCTCCGTATACTCTCCGTCCGTATATCCACTATTAACATGACATCACGACGATGAATATATCTGATAGTATGTACCGTGCATTTCATTTCCCACCTAGAATTTCCACCCTCCAGCGAGTCCCATCACATTGCTTGGATCAATAGCCTTCTTGATATGCCGCAGACGCGGTAGATTTGTCCCGTACATTTTCTCCATGCTTGTGGAAGGATCTGCATTGTTGGGATACGAAACCACATTTCCAACGTCCTGCCCTGCAGCGATCGCTAGCGACACCATATAATTGGAACTGGTATCGACGATGTCATAGAAGAGGTCGTCTTCACTTGAATCTTTCCATGCATAGAAGAATTCCAAGTATGAGTAGCCTCGTTCACGTGAATCCGGCCATGCAGATGGTATATCGGAGTGGCTGAAGATCGAAGTAAGGTAGGGCCTCACGTTGTAAGTGATCTCAACCACGCTACTATTTACCAACTTGTTGCTGTAGAACTAGCCGTTCCTGTCAGTAGATGACTTAAATCAAAACAGGTGTGCTCACGAGGGTCTCATTGGCAACATCGTTCAATAATGACTCCGTCCACTCCTCGACCGCTATGGCATTGAACACAGCTCTGTTTCGCAGTGAGTATACGCCGGGCATAAAACCAATAAAATTACCTAAGGCCAGCTGTGTCATTCACTGGCTCGACATCGACCATGGATGCGAAGGTCCGGGTAGAAATGTCTTTCCCGATGTTTGGAATCGTCAAGAAGTCATCGAAGATACCATCTGGGTAAGTGGGCGCATCATAGAACAGCGCGCTCGATAAGATGGGCTACGCGACAGCGCGTTAGCACGCAACCCCACGTAGATTGCCTTTGGAATATACTTACCGATCCAGACACATAGTTATATGTGGAATATACTGATGCCTTGGGATCTGTAACGTTCGCAGTGAAGTTGGCGACCGCGGCGTTTACCGCTTTGAGTTGATCTTGACTGTATGCGAGACTTCCACCCTATTTATAGTCGTCACCGTGAGTGATGTACGATACGCTATGGTATGACGTCTCACCCAAACTTGAGATTGAGGATACGTTTTGAGAGTGAAATAGGTAACAATTCCCTATATGGGAGTTAGTCCATGGTTTCATGCGGTGTTCATCAGAGGAGCACGCACAAAGTTATTGAAACCCCCCTTCAGTGGCATGAGAATTCAAAATATTGAAAATCTAGATGACGAAAAACGTACCCGCAAGCCGAAGTACAAATCTGGGTTGCTGGAGCTGGTGACTGTAGTCACCGTGCCATCAGGTAAAATAAGCTCGTATGCTACTATGTTGTCGATTGCTAGCCCATGCTGGTTTGTCAGAAACGAAAATCCTGATCAAATGACAAAATGTTATATCACGTTTGAACCATCTAGTGACGTCCATACCTCCACCAAGTAAGAAGCCGCCAACTCCGACGCCAGTCACTTTCCCCCCTAGAACATTCACGCCGTATTCTTCCAGTGTTAAATAGACGTCATCCCATATCGCACCAGTGCCAACTTTTGCTGTCTGGGAATCCGAGTCATACGTGATGTCCGAGAATAAATACATCGCGATCTGAACGCCTGGGGTCGACGAAAAACCTGGGTTTGTCGAGTGACCGCCGCTTTTAACCTATTTGATACCTGCGTAAGATAAAAGCACAAGCTGAAGAAGTCATTGCTCACTGCAAACGGCGTCCTGGTAACTCTCAATATTTGAAGCTGTGGTATGAGATTAATTTGGCATGAGGTCTTTATTTCCGCAACACGAACCGCTTTAACGAGGTCCTCGGTGGTGCCAGGTTCGAAGGAGCAAGCAGATAGTTGACTACTCGAAGATGCCCAATGATAATTATCCTTTGTATAGAGCGTCGATCCTGTCGGTGTTTAGCCTCGTTCACACTTAGTCTTGGTCTCGGTCTTAGTACACACCATTGTAATAAACTGCGGATTTCGAAGAGATGGAGGCGGCGATCACCGCACAAACAGTAGGGTGACGAAACATATTCCAGATACCGAGCAAACCTGAAGAAGCCACAAGCCCCCCAATGCCTGCAAGAAGCATGGTGGACATATTAACAGAGAGTGGCATCTTGATGGGCAGAATCATGATGGGTCACGCAAGTTACCTGGACCCTGCTCGCCACTTTATATAGGTCGGTTGTCCGGGCTTCTAACGCCAATAACATATGCCATCCCGTACCGGCCGTAAATGTTGAACACTGCTTTCTAGGTCCTCATGGGCTAACTCAAGCCGAATCGAATTTCGTACGAAGAAGGGCAGGACCGTGGCTAATTGGAGGGTACAGCAGCAGGGAACGTACCAAAAGCAGCAACAGTTCGAATGAACTACTGACCGACTCAAGCTAAAAAAAAACACCGCTCACTTTGTAAGGTTCAAGGAGTTGGCTCGGACTTTGGCATGTTCCCCATCTTTCTACAAGGGACGGTTGCTTCTAGGTCCTCGCGAGCCAATAAGGTCCGATCAGATCTCACGGATTCGAAGGATGGTAACTTAACATTATGCCTCGATTGCAAGGCGTGTCTTCAATGTTATAATTTCGGGTCCGACTCGCATTTGGAGGTCTCAGCAATTTGCACAGCGGTCATTCCTCGTATGTATAG
This sequence comes from Suillus paluster, assembly GCF_016628075.1. NCBI lineage: Eukaryota > Fungi > Basidiomycota > Agaricomycetes > Boletales > Suillaceae > Suillus > Suillus paluster. The sequence goes on along the minus strand of NW_024537899.1, from coordinate 8,807 downwards.
GGAGAGCTTGGGGCCACCACAGTGACTGCCGCCATGTGGAAAGGCCGTCAGGCAGGGACCTATGTAGTAGTAAGTATGTTGGCAAGACAGATTATGTCAGCGAATACCGGAGTGGTCTAGTCCCAGAACGTCGAACTGAACCGTTTCAATATTAATGCCCTTTGGTACGATACAGTTTGGATAATTCCGTTCGGAGATACCCTCGGCGAGGCTCATTCAATACGCACTTAGTCTCGTCATGGTTTGAAATTGAAATACTTATAGGACGCTGACTTTAAGTTACGTCTGTTTAAGTCAGCGTAATTACATCCTTGTGACTCTCAGAGGAGGGCGCTGGGCGCTCTCATGACGCACGGCACTGTATAGTGATCCAATTTCCAAGGACTATGTACTATCCCGATGATGATCATGGATTACTGAGTCGTCACCCCTATAAGTCGTCAGGTCACGTGTTTGCCACAGTGGCTCACTCCGCTGCGGCTGAGAGTCGGCATCTTGCCACCGCCGTGACATTGAGTGGCTCCAACTAACTCCATCATTCCTTGACGAAATTCTTTCGTTCAACCTCGCAATTAAAGGTGCACACTGATTCCAATTGCAAATTGTGTGTAAAAGTAAGAATTGAGTGAGATATCCAGGTGGTGACGACTTGTGGGGGTGATGACGAGTCAGCGCTCAGCGCTCAGCCGTGATGGATAGTACAACAGAATCTGTAATTCACAATCGACAATATATATCGGATCAAGGACTTCGTAAGATCGTGACGTGAAAGGCATTATTTGTGCCGGGAGATGGAATACACCGATTGGCTCGCAAGGTAAGGTATTAGATTAGCAAAGTATCATAGGGCTGATGCGGCAGGTCATAGGGGTTCGGGCAGGGAAAAATCTCTCGGCCCACTGCAGTGCTGGCCGCTGCCATTGACATAGTTAGTCATCTCGATGCATCAATGCATCATCTTCGGCTGCTCTGGCCTTTGGCCGCTGGCCCTGCTCTGTTCACGCATGGGGATATCGCACAGCATTCCATCATATCTGAGTCAGTCCTACCTTTTAGGACACCATCGTCAGTGCTGTGAACCTTGGGCGCCGGCTACACTATTGCGATGCCAAATTTGAACACGGCCGCAGCGTTCGTGGATTCCTGCTGTGACTCTCTGGACTACTCCATCGATCAAGGCTGAATTTGAAGTGCTCAATCAGGATATCTCTGGTCAGCTTCCTGACTCTTGCATCCCTGGCATGAAAGCTACTTTTAATAGCATTATTCGAGGTGCGTCTGCATGTTTGCTATGAACCAATGTGGCCTGCACGCGCAAACCGATGCTTTTTAGAAGCGGTACCTACATTGTCGTCCACACCGTGTTGTCTGGAACAGGAAGTCTGAATAACGCACTAACATCCTCATAGACTAATGTCCGGTCGACTGTCTATGTCAACCGTGCATGCCATGCAGTACGTAGTAGGAAGCGTATGCCAGTGATCGGCAGCCTTTGGCCTTAAATTGTTTATAGGTCATGACTGACGTCCGTGGTCTCAAAGACCGACATGAAGACCGACATCCCTACCATACTACCCATCTTATCGGATCTGTCGTCAAGACGAAACTCGTGTTGACAGGCTGCCCCATGCACTTTTCGTGTTGGCTTTCATCGAAAATCGATACATTATGCCGAGCTGCCTATGGGTCACTTGTCCGAAAAGGCCTTTTGGTAAAGCACTCATTCATAGTCTTCCTGTCAGTCATTTTGTGACTCTTATCGTCCATTAGGGCGAAGCCCTATATTTGACAGTACACGCGGTGTTGACGGTGTATCTAGTGTAAATATATGTAGTACCCTGAATCTTTGATGATGCATTGGTCCAGGGGTTGAAAGCGCAAGACGGTTTAAGCCACATCGTAAATGTCTCAATATAAGTCTGAATTTATTGATGGGCCAGGCACACTATTTCACCATGCCTCCCGCACTCCCGATGCTTCCCGCCAGTTAGCTGCCTCAGGTCGAATTACAAGAGTCTGTTTGTGCCTCATTCAGTAAGTTGACGAAAAGGTGTCACGCTCAGCGAAGACCCGGCGAAGTTGAACAAGTATTGTGGAGCGAGTCGGAGACTGAGCGAGGGGACTGCACGTTGTACAGTGTGCACAAGTATGTGGGCAGCGGGACGAGTGTAGCACTGGCAGCTGCGTTCGCGAATAAGTAAGGCATAACCACTTTCAATCACGAGGTTTGCAGGTATGTTTAAGGTACACCTATCAAGACAGAACCGTTATTCGATCTACACCTCGGTCCAGTACAGAACCCTATAGCGACCGACAATTTGCAAACAAACAGGAGCGTTATTGAATTTCTTCAGGTCGTCTAAGTCAATTATTGGGCTCAGAAAGTCACTGAGAGGTTCAGTGCTGGCATTACTCACGTTTCGTAGATGACCCCCCTTCTCATCGAGAGTGGGGTCAACAATGGTCACGGGAAAAGTCCGACAGTGAAATGGTCTAGTTCATTCGAATCACATGAGATAGGGCGGGGAGGCGAATAAAGGCTGTTCGCGACTAATAAGTATTAAAACCGAGATGATAAGGCAGCCAAAAATGCCCTGATACTAATCCTAGTAGATGGCTGAAGGTCAGATGAGTGCATGAAAGGGTTGGATTTTGGTCATGCGGATTAAACCACACGTACTAGATAACCAAATACTGTACGCGTGCCGCGTTACAAGTTTGCGTGTATCAAGTCGACTAATAGGTGCTAGCGGTGGTTGATATACAAGGCTCGTCATTCGAGCGATAGTTCCCGCCGTGAATCACCACCGGTGGTGGCTGTAGGCATGTTCTGAAACAAATGACATTAGAAAGTTAACGAGGGAACTCGGTGATGTTAGCAGATGAGGGCAATACAGTTACCTTTAGTTGGAGAGAAGCCGAAGAAGACAAACAATGGAAGGGCAAGTTAGGCCACGTAAACAGAAAGCCTTGCAACCAGAAATATGAGGCTTCGAAATCTTAAGTCAAAGTTAGCACAACGACATGATAAAGATAAACTGGGTTCGAACCGGTCCAGACGCGTCCCAAACCGGTTCGCATTCATGAGTGACACACCGAACCTTGAACCTCCTCTTAGGTTCGGTCCAGGAGAATGCCTGAACCTATGAACGAACCATTGGTCCAGTCCACACAGGTTCGGGTTCGAACCTAGGTCCTGGGCCGGACTGCGGTAGCCCTAAATAGTTGTCAGTCAGCAATGGCATACGATCCCTTGACAATACATATACAAATGCATAGAGGAATTGGTGCTGTCAAGCTATGTCCTTCGAAATCCATGCAACTATAATATCTCTAACGCCCTGACCTCTGTCATATCATGAACAGAAGCCGTGTCCTTGACCTGTGGAATGATATTATAATCCGACGCTATCCTCTTGTACTCCCCACCACGCTGCTGCGCTAGCAGAAGTGCGCTAAAAGGCTGTCCCGGGCGAACAATCAACCTCAACGCTCGCGAGTGAGACTCCAAATCAACCAGCTCATTTTCTCCAGGGTGTCTGCTGAGCGATTCGTCTAATGGAGACTCGGGCCTGACCAATCGTCCACGCTCCGTGCATTATGGTCTGGAAAGTCAGGCAGCCCGAGATCATGACGATTCCACGGACGGATGAGCAAGAATGTCTGTGGAGTAGGGCGTGCCGGCGAGAACTGAATCAGCTTGTCTTCTGTGGTGATTAGCAGGTCGTCCCGCCTTGACATCATATTGAGATCATAGTGTGAGTTTTGTGACGGGAAATGTGATGCAAGGCAAATGCAGTCTGCGGTTCGCGAAACGAGGAGCGCTCAGGTTGTCAAGCCGGTATACAGTGTCGAAGTAACATCCACAATATCGGCCATTTGCAGCGAAGAGACCGACATGAGGGAGTGGCATGAGCAATCTAGCATAATCACTGTTCAAACGTTCAATAGCCGTCTCGTAATTGCCTGCCGTCGCAACTGCGTCTCCCTTTGCGACACAACACGCAATGCAACTTTTTGTCTTGTACGAACATCACGTGATAAACTGTGTATAAAGCGTTTCAACTTGACTCGTTACTGTACGTTCAAACAAAACGGTATCAGTGACTTTCCTTGACGTGCGAATGCGCTCGATGACGCCGTCGGCCGTAGACGCCATTTCCCTTTCATTTCTCTAAAATCTTTCTTCCCGTGTGCAGTGCCTCTGTTTACACTATGAGTAGACCAAATGTTGAACCATCATGATGTCCTTGCGAATCGTCAACTCATAGGTATTCTCAACACGCGCATTCTAGCGCGCATATGGGGAAGCCTCAGACACAGGCTGCTCCCACGATACCACGGGCAGTCGTAAGTCAGGTAGAACATGATCAGTTGTACTGCTTACCGCTAGATAGCACTCCTTGCCTGTAATATGTAGTATAACGCGATATATCAAACATCACTCAGGCATCGGCAGCATGCGCGACAGAAGGCGAGGTCCAATTACATTTTCACGGTAGGCTAAATTGAGTACATGCTTATGCCTCCAACGAATTATAGACTACATGTCAAAAACGATGCCCTCCGTATTCGTGGTAAAGATCTATTATATTAAGGGAGATCATTAGCTTCATTAGCTCGAAAGAGGGAGATACACTCACAGATTCAGTTTTCGCTAGTGTAGAAATCACCATCCTCTCCTCGTTTAGTGCAATATCCCAAGGAGAGGCATCGAAAACCTGGTCGTAGACCACCTCCACGAAAGGGAGGCATGTTGTCACCTCTACGTCTGATACGATAGTTGTTGTCGTAGGTTCCCGAGTGACCTTGCCGATGCCACGCGCCACGGCGGAGGAATTGAAGTCGGTCATATGCAACTGGAACGATGAATCGCTTCGACCTGCAACCGGAACTACTCGTATAACACGAGATCCTCCCACTCCGAAGTTGCCCGCCCCGCCGAAGCAGCGAGAGTTTTGTGGACCCCATGATGACCACGGGACGGATAATCCATCTTTTAAGGTTGCATCGAACCATGTCGGAGGGATATTCATTAGAAATATGCGAGCGGATATAACAAAAACCGATGTTGGAAAGGACCACATCACGGATATGACTCGATCTGCGGGGTTTGTCGTCCAAATCCAATGATCGTCTGGTGACTTGAGGCGTGCACAGTTTTGGGCACTATGGAATACTGAAGGAAATACGAAGGCGCCCATATCCTTGTGGACGGGCATCATAAATCTTGCCTGAAGTCGCGGCGCCTTTGAAAGGTTCTCGACATCGTAGAGCTCTATGTGACCGTCTGATGAGAGGACTAGTAACCTCTCCCTGGTAAGGAAACGGACGTCGCAGAAGTCATGGCCCTTGCCGATCACAGATATGTCCTATTTAATGTTCATATCAGATGTTTGAATGGAGGATGGAACGTGACGCCTACATCAGCTTGACCACCCTGATGCCAATTCCAGACATGCAGGGACCAGTACGAGTCCCCGTTTTCGTCTTTCTCAGCAACACAGAGTGCAATGCGATCTCCGAGGACGGACACAGAAACATTGAGATCACCCTCTTCATCGCAAGCGAGTTTACCAGCGACTACACGGGATCCGTGGGCCAAAGGATGTTCCTCCCCCGTGGATATCGTGTGGAACAGTACCTTGAACTCGTGTGAGTCGATGGCTGTCGGAAATCTAGCGGTAATTATAAGGTCCTGGGCGTCGTCCATGAACCTGGTTGTGCGAATCACTGGATGATGATCATGCCGCCAGCGACGAGAGGCACGCGTTGCGTAGCTCTTGAAATCTATAGCGTGGTACGCAGCATTCTCATCAATGGACGAATTGGATAGACCGAGTTGTTGATGAATGATGGAGCTAGAGTTGAACACGCCTGGGAAGCGAAGGGCTTTCGCTTTCGTGGCATCAAGCTCAAAAGAATTCCATGCGTTCGCCTTGTCTCGGATGATATGCAAGCACTCTGCTGTGGAGACAGTAGGTGGTCGTGGATGAACCTGAATTAACTTTTGGGAACCGAGTTCGATGATGTATTGTAGCTCAACAGAAGATTTGACTGTATCATACATCGTGTGGGAAGTCTATAACGAAGCAATTCGGTGCATTAGTCCCATGACTCGAAGGAAAGGGATGGATGTATTATGACTCACCAACGCACAGCGAATAATTTCATTATATGAAAGAAAACTAAGGATATGGCAGCGCAACTCGGCTGGAATATCTTCAAGGGCGGCCCTTCCAAAACGAGATTGCATTTGTCCACAAAAAACGGCAGCCTCTTGGTCCATTATCGAGGGAAGAGGAGCATCGGTATCGGACAAGTGATACGATGGCGCAGGAGGGGGTGTAATAAGAAGCGCCGGTACCTCGAACTGACGACTATTGGGACCGTCATAAACACCAGACTCGATTTTAGCCTAAACCACCAAATGAGAATGAGAAAGTCCCAGTCGACAAACACTTTGAGAACCTACTTTTTGTTTATGAAGCAGCGCTTCTGAGCAACGCTTAACCTTAACGATGTTCTTGATGAAATTGCTGAACATGGTAAAACGGTTGAGTATGGGTGACAATGTTGTGGTTGGTCAAAATATTTGAGACTGATAGAAAAAGACATCACTGCGAGCATGCTTCTAAGTGAGCGATAACGTTCGGATGACGGATGAGCGGAAGATTCAAATGTGTTCCAACTTCCGAGATGACCTCATCTCGTGGGGCACAGCCACTTCGCCGATTAGGAAATCGACACTGCCACACAGAGCATGGTCACAGACTCTTCAGTACTTAGACGAGTTTGGCATGTTGTACAGGCGTCATACATGCAATCCACTCTGTTTAATTAGTGCTGAGGGAGGTACCCTGCAATATGGCCTGCAAGGCTGCTAGGGCGCTTGCGGTGTGATTAATACCGTGATTGGTGTAGTTGATAGCAGCCATCAGATCCTGAACGGACAAGAAACAAATGAAACGCAAATGAGGGTATATAAGAGTGTACACGAGCCTTATCCTCGAAGTACATGAGGCCCCTTACATGTTGAATGGCTCGACAACCTATAGATCAGGATGACCAGCACCGTTAGGAAAATGATGGACGTTGCACCTTTTCCACGCCGTGGGGGGCCTCCGCATATAGGCTTTAAGCCAATGTTGCGTTACTGCGGTGCGCAAAGAGGGAGTAGCATCAGTAATCTAGCGCCTCGGTGCAATTGTTGAAGGCTAAACGACCCTAAGTATCTATCCGCAAGTCGGTTAAGACCCCAAAGCACTCACTAGTAAACCAGTCGAGTTAGCTGTCCTTCCCATCCCCGTCAATCATACATATCGTAACGGCGCTTACGCACCAAGTCCCCGACTCCCGTAGCTTGTTAAGCATTGAACGTAATTTGAAGCTACATCTAATGATACATTTTCTGTCATAAGTACTTTGATGCACGGGGAGCATATCGTCTGACAAAGAACATACATAATATTTGTCTGTGCTCCGAAAAAAAATAGCAGCCAAAGGTTAGGGGCGCAACAGGGCGCAACAAGTGCTAGGCGGAGAGGAAAGTGCTGATAACTGTACAGCAGGTAGAAATAAGGTTAAGGCTGCAGAGCAAAGTAGAGGAAATTAGACGTATTCGCCCGACAATGACCCTCCCCCACTAATGTGGGAGTCGGGGATCATGTATTGGTGAGATCCGACCGCTTTGATCAGTTGATCGGCGCGGAGGAATGTGTCACACCGTCTTTGGTTGCGGTTTAGTCCACCACATCATCAAATTATCACAATCTGCGGCTTCGTAGTGACGCACCACCGTGCATATCTTCGATCGAGATTCAAAAGGTGTTCTGCTCGCGAGAGAACAAGACGGTAATAATATCGTTGAGCTGATCGGCCCGGGCTCCCAATCGCAGTAGATTTCACGGCACCCCAAAGAGCCTGCACGTCGCTCAGCGGCTGTGATACATCAGATACAATATTAGTTTGAGGTTGAGGGCTAAAAAAACGAGCGTAAGTCGAAGATACACCTCAGAAACGTGCGACGCTTGCCTCGGACTGGTCTGCGGCTTTCCTTTGGTACCACCCTCGCCTCTGCCCTCATTCTTCCAAGTGTTGTGAGGCTGGGCGAGCCGTCCTTCTCTCACCTCGCAGACGGCATGACTCGAGCCTGACCAAGTGCCACACCACATGAGAGTGCGACCGCTGGGCAATGACGGCTGCGTCAAACTCCGCAAGAGCATTGTCGCGTGCACTCAGACCTGATCCCAGCCCAAAGTCTCCGCAAGCTTGCTCCCAGACCGGCTATTTCAGAGAACGGATGCGGTACAGATATCTTCAGCATTCTTTCAACTTTGCACCGCCATTGATGGTGGAGCGAAATTACAAGAACGCTGAAGATAAAATTATAGATGAAGTTGAGGTTTAATGCCAAACTAGTCCCCTGCTCAGAGACGGTAATGTTCACGCAACATAATATTGTTGTTGGTGCAGGACCCCTTCAAGTTCTGCCGAGACCTAAAAATCGTTCTAGATATGTAGCACATTGCCTGTTAGCCAGACTGGTTGCTTGTCTCAAATTTAGTATTACATACCTGCTCAGAGACCGCCGTGTTCGACAATCGATGGCAGCCGTTACATCAAGCCGTCATCGTACTTTAGCAGAAGCCTGGACTCGCCTTGTCTGGGCCCTGCCATGAGCTGCAGTAAGCGTGGGAAAGCTGCCACATCAACTGTCATTGTCACCGTCGCGCGTCACGTCTGTACTTGCAAGACGCCCTTCCCCTCAACTTCGAAATTCTTGTCTAGCTTGCACCAGCTCACAA
>NW_024537898.1:0-20877 GCF_016628075.1 Suillus paluster | reverse complement strand
GTGCCCAACCTGTCCGAATACAGTAGTTAGGCTGTTCTAAGGGCAAACAGAGGGAATCGAGATCAAAATCTAGATCACGACAAACACATCGGATGACTCTGACTCACGGGTATGGTATACCCCAGTACGACAAACATAAATGACAAGTAAAAGCTCCTCTAGCTCCTCTAGATCAGGCTACTCGTAGCGTAGATGGCCACATCATCATCAAGATATCAAAAAGATCCATGTTATTGGTACATATTGAATACCCTATCTACTAAGCACATCCTACCAGTCCCCCGTTCAAATTTTATCTGCAGCAGAAACATGTCCGACATAGGCGCTTCAGAGCCTTGGGACCAGGCTACTTCTCTGTGGCTCGCCAATGATTTGCCTCAAGAGATGCTTTCACACCTCAAACTCGGTGGCTCCCCTGACACTGCAATCAATTCTTCCTTCAAGCTAGGGAGCGCAGCCCAGGTAAGCAAACATATTCAAGCCTCGAATATCATCCGTGAACCAGCCCCTTTCAGACATCGATTGGCCTATCAGGCCTAGCAGCTGCGTATATCCATTCTTTGAGGACAGGAAATATGCAAGACGTAAGCGTCGATGCACGTCATGCTATCCTGGATATCTCGAGGTTACGTATTCCGTTGGTGTTGAGTTTATCTTACTGACATCCAGTAGTGAATATTGGCACTCCGTAGATGACCAGAGGGCCACTCCATTCCCATGATGCAACTGGCGGGAATTTATAGAACCAAGGACAACAGTTTCGTTTGTTTGCAAACCTACTTTCCGCAGTCAGTTCGCATCATATTTATAAGCACACGTTTGATACCTAGCTAATGATCACCGAAGCCACGCAGAAGCCATCCTCAATATTCTGCAGTGCGAATCCACTCGTAAAGCCATTCAAGCTGCCTTACTGCAATGGAACGCGAAAGATTTTGAAGAAGAAGCAGAAAAGCAGAACATGTGTGTTTCTGCCTATAGGTCATTCGAGGAATGGGATAAGCATCCCCCAAGCAGCTGCATTACGAGGAACCCCTCCCATTCAGCTCATAAAGATCGGAGACGCTCCCAAACGGGAAATCAAGGGGTCCCCACCGTTCCCTCTTGACGGAATTAGAGTGTTGGATCTGTCCCGAGTGCTTGCAGGACCGGTGTGCGGCCGAACGCTCGCAGGTATGTGCCAACATTCCTCTCTCAATTAGATGCGCCACACCGATCTGCAAACCTGATAGCATATGGCGCTGATGTACTCCTGGTTTCGTCCCCAAAGCTTCCTGACTTACCCTTCATCGACTTTGATACATCTCGTGGCAAGCGCACGACGCAACTCGACCTCACGGAGCCCACTCACCACGACCGCCTGAAAGAATTAGTGAAGGATGCTGACGTATTCCTGCAAGCATACCGTCCGGGCAGCCTTCGAGACAAAGGTTTCGGGGCCCATGAGCTTGCCAAAATTCGCCCTGGTATTGTATGCGCCAATTTGACAACGTATGGCTGGGAAGGGCCCTGGAAGAACAAGCGCGGTGTAACACATTTTCTCTCTTCATTATTACGCTTTCTGACAATAACATATCTAGTTCGACTCGCTCGTGCAGACCGCTATGGGCTTCAATTGGGCGGAGGCTGAAGCTTTTGCTGAATTTAATGGACAACCCGTCGTGGATAAGCCAGAACCTCGAGCACTCCACATGCATGCCTTAGATCATGTCGCAGGGTACTTCCTCGCTTTTGGCATTCAAGCTGCGATCGCAAAAACGATCACGGTGAGTCCATCCTCAGCACCATCTTTCGCGTAGTAGTCAAAGTCTCAAAACATGTTACCGGTTCAGGAGGGCAGCTCTTGGGAAGTCCGTGTTTCTTTAGCAGCAGTTGCGCAGTGGCTACGATCACTTGGGCAAATTCAGCCAAATATTGCGTTCGGGGATGGGAAACCTCTTCCAAAACGAACAGATGCTGAGGTAGCCGCATTGTCGGTCACACTCCACGAGGCGACAGGTGACAAAAGGCAAGTTGAAGGGACCCCAAGGACGATGGTAGCCATGCGACATGCAGTGCAGCTATCCGCCACACCTGCTAAGAATGTGGAAGCTCCCCTAGGCTTGGATCGGCATGAACCTGTGTGGCTACTGCGTGTATGAGATGCGAGGGACAAAGGGATTCGGGGTAAAGTATAACGAATGACAACCAGTCTGACGGATTTTGGTCGTCAGAGTCTTTTTCAGTACAATACGGCAACACCTATCAATACTTGTACTTAAAATCAATCCACGCTGGTGTTTCAAAAAACACTTCCTCCAATGTGAAGTATTTGTCTACCTCCTCGGAAGTCATGATATGGTCTTGTGCTACACGTTTCGACGTGCCCCCTCCAGGACCTGCAAACAATGTAAGCATCCCGCTCTAGCAGCATAAGTACACGAAGCTTACCATACGAATCAAACTCGGCGTAGTAAGTGGTGCGTGGAATAGTGCCAGTATTTCTGTCGTAAACAAGTCAGCAATTGGTGCCGTTCTTACGATTGTGCTTACTTTGAAGCCCAGGGTCTAAAACCTACGGGGTGGATACTCTCGTCCATGTAAGTGCGTAAGTATACAGCAATGGCCAGGTCATTCCATGGACGTCCTACAGGAGTCGTGGACAACTCAGCGTTACAATTGAAGTATGTGCTCCGCTCTTTAGCTTACCGAGGTAGCATTGGGCATTAGTCACAGTGGTCGCACTAGCATCCGGTGACTGAATTGGAGATAATCATCGAGGGCTTGAGCATCAGACCAAAAAAACTGACCCGAATGATTTTGGAATCGGCGATGTATACCCCATTCCTGGTGCCGCGTGTACCCTGCCAGGCTGTGATGCCGCCGCCACAAGCTCGATTGGCCAAAATCACATTTTGGAACCATCTGTTCAAAAAGTTACTCGATGGATTTAGTATACGCGTGAAGACACTCTTACGCAGTGCCATATCCGAAAAGATCTTATCACAACCTCAGCAGGTGCAACCCGCGTGATCCAAGACAACATGACTCACAATCAGTTGAACCATATATTATACTGTCGACGGCATATGTGTATGCACCACTGCCGGTGTACCACGTGTCTTGATAGCTAGCGAAGGTGCAGCCATAGAAGGAAGCATTTACATGGTTGAGGGAGGTGACGAGGGCCTGAGAAATCGCGTAGTTGGCCTGATCGGGTGAGATTGTGCATATCTTCAAATGAAAGGAAGGAGGCAACGCTTACAGCGCGATTTTCAAAGTCGATATTATACGCTCTGAAGTTAGTGTTGCCGAAGTGCTCTCCAGAGGCAGGCGCGACGGTGAGGGTTGCGGTCTCCTCGTCGGTCAACCCATCGTGAACATATAAATTGTTCCAAATATGAACAAGGTTGCGTTGAGAAGCATTCCCCGCTGAATCGTAAGCCGTGTAAGGATCAAGCTGACCCTATACAACAGATGTCTCGGTAATCGAACTTCAAACACCTCAGAAAGTGACGGATACCAGAAGAGTGAGCGGTGCAGCCCGCGCGACATTAACCATTTCATTGTATTCTCCTTCTCCGATTAGGATGATTGCGTCGCCCGTCTCTGGCCTGGGCAAATATCAATACAGGAGACAAGGACATAGTTCTAGCTGCTACTCACAGAGACTTTATTGCATCTTGGACTTTTTTGAAACTTGCTCTGTCATCTGTGGGCGACACAAAGATCGTTCCTTTTGGGCACCCAGTCAACGGGGATGCGACCACGCTCTTTTGCAATTGGCACGCGGTATATTCTGGAGAGAGTGCATGAATTTGCACGCCCAAGCTGGTTAAAAATGCAAAAAGGACTGTAAGGTGTATCGAATATGATCCCATCGGTGTGCCGCCTAGGGGGGAGTGTAGGTCATTTTCCTACTATCGCCTGTCGCGCTTATATACTGTGAAGTCTCGTCAGAAAAATCATTTCAATAGTGCTGCTGGGATGAGAAAGAGGCGGATATGTGGCAATCACCATGCAGAAAACAGGGTAGATACGTCGAATCCGATGAATTTGCGAACTTTTATCCGAGAAAATAACCTAGTGAAAACCCACACCGACTCAGCGCGGGAGTGTCCAAGTCATAATCTGAGTGGACGTCACCAAGGGATTGCCAGTGGGTCAGTCTTTCCAAGTCAAATCGATTGAAGCCAGGCAGTCATTCCTTCGTATGAAGCCAACCGTGACGGGCTCTAACGGACTCCCATTACGAGCCACGGATAATGCGATGCCGTTGTGGCAGACCATGACAATGGGGATCGCCGTCATGTCTACATACTTACACCAGGCCACGCCTGACTGCGGCATATGCTAAGAAGAGGGAGGACGTGATACTACCAAGTGATTGATATTGGTATCACGATCAAATCCAGGAGGGCTATCACCGTAACGGTAATTACATTACACAGCTGCCGCCGCTGTCAAGCTGCTAGAGGCTGCCGGATATTAGGCAATGGGCCTATTGACTGTTTGTGCAACCATGGGGCAAATAGCCGCAAGCTACATGATTGATATCTCAGCAATGATCACAAAAGAACATTTGAAGGACTAAGAGCTTACATCATGCACGAATTTAAGTCGGTCGGTCAGCATACGCGGCAGGACTTTCGTGCGCCCGTCAGAAGTGACGAAACTAGAACTAAGAACACAGACGAAGTTTCACGTCAGCCCACCGTGGATTACCTTTAACCTTCGGGCTCCTTCTGCTCTTTGTGGCATCAATGATTGTGGACACGCATGAGCGGCATTTGTTTAGCCACTCGTACATGTCGAAGAGCCTCAGGCTCCTTCCCATCAATTGTTTCGAGTAACTGGCAATGACTGGCGGTAGGGTTTAGTGCTAAGTGAGAATTTTTTGAATTTTTAGGTCGCGCAAGTGTTAAATAATATGCCTGTTAATAACCCCCGCGAGTGACGTGTTATATGGCCATGTTAATAACAGCTTGGAGACTTTCGTCCGTACCCTAGCCTTGAGCTTGAGTACCTAAGTTAGCACGATGTCCCCCTCAATTACCATCTACATCGCATAGGAAAAAGTGACACGCCAAGGGGAAGGAAGCTCGCAGGCCGAGCATCGCCGTAGGAACAGAGATTGTGGAAGGACGGAGGAAGTAGGCTTTGGACTGGAACAATATAACAACCAGACTATCGACCATCAAACGCCCATTCGATGCAATGCACAAATATCACATTCACCTCATCCACCGCTCTTATACATCTCACACCACGGACATGCCCCTGTATCATCAGTGAACTGATGAGCCGCAGATAAAGTCTTATATGACGATATATCGTCATATATAGAACTTCTTTCCTTTATATTTAAAGTCATGTAAAACGCCGTAATCGACATAAAGTATCCTGGGTAGACTCACGAGTTCTTTGATGACGACGTTGGCGTCGGCTTTTGCCCGACATACGCTAACGCAGTACGCATTGCATCATACTCTGCCAGATACTTTACACCTTCTACGATAGACAGCCGGGAGTAAGCCCCCCGCGAAAAGGGTTGTGTCCGACATAGGGTCTACGACCCCAAAGGACAATAAATTTGAATTTTTTTAAAAAGAAAGTACGAGGGTCGAGGCATTTTTCGGAATCGGAACGACTACATTCGTAATGATTTGTAAGCGCTTTTTCGTTAACTCCTTTGGGTACTAACTGCGCGGCAGCGTGAGGACCACAACCTTGCCGCTATTGTCCTCCCTCAGCTCTTCTGTGCCATTATGAGCTTCCAGGACATTGAAACTGGCCTTGCGCGTCCGGGACAATCAAGTTCGACAGCGCTCCAGCCCCGTGAAGAGTCTGCGTTTCTCTCCTTGCAATCGTCACTTTCACTCCAAGTGTTCAAGATAAATTCGAATGTACAGGGTATCCTCAAGCTCGTTGACCAACTTGGCACTACAAAGGACTCTGCCACACTAAGGAAGTCTTTGTGCGTCATTACTTGCTAGTCACCACCACAGTTACTGATTATATTCGGGACAGACATGACCTCACCGAGACGACTAGGGCTATGGCCAAGCGAGGCTCCGAGGACTTGAAAAAGATTGCCTCGACAGCTGCGACCAGCGTAAATCCGTATTCTGAACCGTACCTTCTTGTCGACTGATCAAACGTACCAGCCTCAACACAAGACCTCGGTTCAGAAGATATCACATGACTTGCAGCTGTCTTTGGTAGCATTTCAAAGAGCACAACAAGTTAGCGCAGAGCGCCAGAGAACAGTGGTAGAAGGGGTGAAGATAGCAGTAGAAGACGAGCACCATGATGACACGTACGTGACTGCAGCCTCGTGAAGGTGCTATTGCCTCATATATGCGTAGGCTGCGCCAACGAGAGCCAAGCGCATCTCCCCGACAGCGCCAGGCTCAACTTCTTCAGTCACAGCTTTCTCCACATGAACTTGCGTACCAGGAGTCTTTGATCCAAGAACGAGAAGCAGAGATTCAAGAGATTGAGTCCGGTATACACGAACTATCGGAGATATTCCGCGACCTTGGAACACTGGTCAACCAACAAGGCGGCATGCTTGGTGTGTGACATACTTTAGTTATCAACACTGGCTTACTGGCTTCTACTGTTCTTCTTTGCAGACAACATTGAATCGAACGTATATTCCATCGCTGTAGATACCCAAGGGGCAGCCGAGGAGCTTTCGACTGCATCCGAGTACCAGCGTAAAGCTGGGCGACGTGCAGCGTGTCTCATGATTATCATTGTCATCGTCGTTGCAGTTGTGCTTCTTGCCGTACGTGAAATGCCTGCTACTGCAGATAGACTTGGCTAACCCATATCCAGATTTTGTCATAGACACGGTGTTCCTTATGTCATCGGCTCTTATACCTTTGCTAGTTTTTTGTTGCCTACGAATTTTGGACATTGCTTCACCGAAGCTTTCCTATCATGTTCATGTTTTTATTTTTAACGTCTATTTTTGATATCAATGCATTTTGATGCCGACGTTGGAGAAGGTCAGTGTCGAGAAACCTTTCTACTTTGCCCCAAATCGGTTCCGAACAGTATGGGTATACATCATTTTTAAGCTTTCGCTCATGAATGCGGACTTCCCCGCGATAGTGTTGCCGCGAATTGAACCGAATCGAAACGAGGTGGGAGTTCGTTCCAGGTTCGATGGTCGAGGTGGAACGAACCGAAGTGTAACGAATACGGCCCGAAGCTCCAGCCAATGAGAATTGTTTGTAAAGTGAAGTAGATATGAAGTGGCTGTGTTTCATTCTACGTTATCGTCGTCGACATTTTGTAATAGGTTAGCAAGCTCGTCAAACTTCTTCCCCGTAACTATCAATTCCTCTGCAGCCCTTCGTGTCACAGGCCCCGAAATCTTGTAGTCACCCTCTTTTGCAATCAAATCACTAGTGAAACATAATCTCTCTTGTCTGTAAGAAAACTTAAGAGTCTGGAGTGCTTCCATTACTCGTGGTGAGAACCTGCTTCGACGGAGTGTGCAAAGGATCTGTGTATATATGCAAAGGAGGGGGAGGTAGCTCCGTAGTATCTGTGTGCGTCGGCGCAGTCGATGGGCCAATACAACATACAGTTGCTGTTTGAATGTTTGAAGTCGTGTCGTCGTTCTTGTGTTTCTTCGCGCAGGATTTTGGTCCTGTCGCAGCCGCGTTTTTGCGTTCTCGTAGTAGTAGTTGGAGCGGTATGATTGACAGCCGTAGGAGTGATGTCGGCAAATGGATTTGACGGTGTAAAGCTTGCTGCAGCTGGTGAATAAGGGGCTTGCACAAAGTGATGCATGTTTGCCAATGCATTTGCGACAGGCAATGGATGTGGGAGATGTGGAGATGCAGAAGTGTTGCTTGGGAGCCCATATGGTGTGTGAGGGTAAAATGGTGGACGTGCATGAGCGGCGGACCATGCCAGACTTGTATAGCCTGGGTGAGGGTGATGATGCTGTTGCTGAGATGCCGAAGGGATAGCAGAAGCTGCAGAACTGTTCCACTGGTGAAAACTCATGTTTTGGGAATATAATACTAAACTCACAGTACGACGCACGAATTTATACGATGACCTATACATCCGTCGCCTAACCACGCTTGAGGATTGCTCAACATTTGTATTGTACAGTATTGCAGGCGCCTGTCCTCCGGCGCTAAAGCAGTACTACGGTCCGACGAAAATACGTTCTATACCAAAAGGTTCGAGGACGGACAACGGAGGAGCAGAGTACATTGAGGAAATGCTAGAGATGTGAGGTTGCTGGAGTACTACTAGCTCTAATGAATCACCAAGTCACAGGCCAGATTTAGCATTTCATTTGGCAGTTCGTTCCTAATTCGATGCTTATCTACAACGAGGCATAAACGAATCGAGTTGTATCGAACTGCCTCAATTTCGAACCGAACCGAAGTTACCTCGAGGTCACCTTGGTTCGACGGCAACACTACCCTGCGATCATGGTGGGCAGGCTGTGGCCATGGTGGGCAGGTTGTGGCCATGGTGGGCAGGCTGTGGCCTGATTGCCGACACTCCACACTATTCCACACTGCTTACATCAATTAGCCAAGATGCTGTTTCATCGCAATGAATTTGGCTAGTCTAACTGCCCATATTCCTTCTGTACCAGTACTTTATCACTTTGCACTCAGTAGTGCTGTCGGCCATTCTGTTCTGATTCTTGAAGCACTTGGTCTAATAGTGAAACGATGTCGACTTCATCGGAGGCCCAAATCATCAGTGACGCACTGGAAGTGTGAGTGCTGCGATCGATGTTGACTTCCTTGGTTTCCTCACCCCTCGTATCAGTTTTCAAACTGTTGTGGGTTGTCAAGTGCATATACAGTGGTCCGAGCTGAGGAGACTCATCTGAAGGCTGTTGGCTTCTTTGGGTTCACAATTCTCGTGTGGGATCATGTTATCACTTTTGCAGACGAGGTCCGTCTTTGCTCTTCTGCTGGTGCATTGGCTAACCCACCACAGGTGGAGATCATATGGGGTCGTCCGAAGAACTTTTGTAAGTTCGTCCATGCATTATGCACTTCTCTGGGGTGACATCAACTTCAAAGTGGCATACTTATTCTTGCTTGTACGTTGATGACCAGAAAACGACCCTTTCGACCTAACTTTGGTGTAGAATCGATATCTTACCCCCCTCGGATTTATACTGAATCTTGTCGGTAGGTTCTGAATGTCTGTCATGCCGATGTGTAACACTTAATTATCATGAAGCATACCTGCCTTCTTTGTCGTTCATAGTCAGTGCTTTTCATTTCTCTCTGATAAGTATAAGCTAAAGAGACATCTAGAAGTAAGGCATCCCTTTAAAGATTTTAATGTATCATGACAAGTGCACAGATGCGAGCATTTTGTTCGGTACGAGGGGGCCATGACAGCGATTGGGATCGAAGTCGTGGCGTTGATGATGTTCCTGCGGTGAGCTCTCAATCAAGACGCGTCAATTATCGTCTTGCACAGCTTCTGAATCCCATCCATCAGCGTTCGAGCAATGTACCGCGATAATATATACGTTGTGGGCCTCGTAGCATCATTGTGGTTTGCTTGGGTGGCAGTTGACGCTTGGCTGTTGACGCACGGCGAAGGTGAGTCCCAAAGCCAATTGGGGTCGGATCGAGTTAATCCGTTGGTCAGCTGTCCCTCACTCTCTGTATACCGAATGTAAAATCATCTATCTCCATGCTTCTTATCTCATCTGCTCACAGTTTTCACATAGCTTGTGGCATGGAGTTCTCTGTTTCTGTGTATGTAATCAATGCCTTTCAGTAAGTGGGACGGCTGACAATGTACTCAGAACGGCGCTCGCATCCGCATGGGCATGGGTTCCTCTTTGCTATGACACAGTTGTGTTCGCCTTGACTTTCAACCGCACATTTTCCGGGATAAAAAACAGGGAGGCAGGGCATATTGTCCGCGCCCTATTTGCAGATGGAGTTTTATTCTACAGGTATGCTCCTGAATCGAACAGTTGCATTCTTTTTTACGTCTTAACAGTGTGATGTGTGCTATAAACCTCATCTTTACGATCATGGTCGTGAGAGCTCCGCCAGGTTTGAAGTACATAACTGGACAGTAAGTTCTCAGTCATTCTCATATGGTATTAATTCATTGACTCTGAGCCTCCGAAAACCAAATCTTATCAGACTTGAACTTATGTGAGTGTAGCTGATTGCGGATTTAGGAGCTGATTGTCGATGAACAAGAAATCAGATTACCAGTGAGTCTGGTTGTAGATCACGAATTTCTAGCTTCATCATATGATTCTTATCCCCGAATGAATTTGTTTACAAGGTCACAATAATGTCACGCATTACTCTAAGCTTAAAGAAGGAGTGCCTTGGTGGTCCTACATCACTCACCACACATTCGCAAAGTAGATCTCCCCTCTGCTTTGATTGCGAAAGGTCTGTCCCAGATGTCTTGGAGCTACAGCCCCTAGGTTGCAGTTCCCAGAATTCGTCAGCGAGGTCACAATTGTCCCGAATGCGAGGTCATACAGAAGCACTCGAAGGTGCTGTCTCCTCTCAAGGACAGCGAGATGACCAAGTTCGCATCTGCTTCGCCTGCCCTGCAGCGGCTGATGTATTCGAGGTTTTGGACGATGAACACAGTCGGTACCAGGAGCCAATAACTTCAACAATGATTGATGTACATCGGAGTATCGAATAAAACAGACCTGTGGAAGGTGCGTCGTTCAGCCTGTCACTTTCAGATTTCCCTCAATAGAATCGAGATGTTTACACAGATTCCAGAGGTCGTCACGCGTAATACGTATACCAACTGTAACTGTTTTCTTACCTTCGACGAGAAAAATCATCGACAGAAGAGATTCTCGAATTCCGTATATTGGACAGGAAGCTGCCATCTAGTTTACTCATGGCATTATATCACTCGTAGCTGCATAGTTCTCAAGCTTCAAGCTCGAGTATGTCCGAGGAAAGCTAATTGGAGGAATTTACGATTAGGTAGCCTGTATGTAATTAAATTGTAATGATATGTCGTGGCACTCAGACAACTTTGTTCCTTTGCTCATTCAATCCCTTGAATCCCCGCTTCAATTAAATCAAAAACTTTTGGTACGCAAGTCCATGCGGAGAATGCTGTGATTGAGCCTGACATCAACCCGACATTGTCGGGGACTATCGGGGAGATGCGCTTGTATCTGCTTGGCGCACCCTGCGTAATGCGCATATGAAGTGATAACACCCTCATAAGGGGAAAGGAACGTATTTCGTCACCTTGGAACGTTGGTCAATATGGTTCAGTCAACAAGGCGGCATGCTTGATATGTGATAGTGCACACAGCTTCAGTGGGCTCACTAGTACCTCCTGTTCTTTTTTTACTTTTTTTTTGCAGACAACATTGAATCGATCATGCATTCCGTACCACAAATTGATTCTGTAGACACACAAGGGGCATCCGAGTGGCAATGCACGGCAGCGTATCTCATGATCAGTTGTCATCGTTGAAGGTTCTGAAGTTGTGCTTCTGGCTGTACGTCTCCGAAACGCCCACCATTGGCGGACCATATTTTTATATTATGGATACGGTCCCCGTATCGTAGCCTCTCATACATCTGCTTATTTTTCGTCGACCAACGGATCATGGATCCACCTTGTATTACGGTACTAAGTAGTAGTAGAAATGCTTCACAGCTTCTTTCAGTTCTTTTATCATGTCCTCATTCATACCATCTATTTTGATATGCACTTTGATGCGGACGGGTCGGCTCGGCGCTCAGCGCTGTCAGCACCTGCCTTGCTCAATGCTCAGATCACGATATAGGAAAACCTCCATGTTCTGCCCCAGCTCGGTTCCAAACTTTGGGGCGGTCGCCGCCGGTTTCCAGGGTTCCAGACTTCCAGTGACAGAAAACAGGAGAGTCGCCGTGGACTTTCCTGGGATCCCATAAAGTACAGACGCTAGCAGGCTGTGGCAGTGGCACATGCACATCGACAGCTGTCGTTTGATCATGGTCCCTTGGCGCCTTTGCAAGGTCTACGTGCTGGTAATATCCGATTTGCGAATTCTTTTAGGACTTTGCAGGCACATATTAATGAACAGTGAATTTGTGCTGGTCTGACTCCCTTGTGCGCTACTTCATTCCCTTGGGTACCATTGGCCATTCTGCTCGCCGCCAACTATTCGCAAACTGAAGCGGTTGGTCTAACAGTGACGCTCAGGCTGACAATGTCGACCCCACTGAAGACCGAAATCATCAGTGATGCACTGGAAGCGTAAGTGCTGTGTTTCATGCTAAGTCCATCGGTTTCCTCACCCTTCGTACCAGTTCGCAAACTATTGTGGGTTGTCAAGTACATATACAGGGGTTCAGGCTGAGGAGACATCTGAAGGCTATTGGCTTTGTTGGTTTGACAATTCTGGTGTGGGATCATGCAATCACTTTTGCAGACGAGGTCTGTTTTTATTATTATTCTGGTACATTGGCTTAAGGCTAACCCGCCACAGGTGGAGATCATATGGGGTCGTCCGAAGAACTTTTGTAAGCTCGTCCGTAAATTATGCACGTTTTCTTGGTATTGACATCGACTTCAAGTGACGTGCTTATTCTTGCTCGTACGTTGTGGCCAGATAACGACCTTTCCGTCCTGACTTTGCCTTAGAATCGGTACCTCACACCCATTGGATTTGTAGTGAACCTTGTTGGTGAGTTCTGAAATGCCATGCCAACGTGTGACATTTTATTGTCATGAAGCATACAGCCTGCCTTCTTGGTCGTTCATAGTGAGTGCCATTCGTTTCTCCGTAATATGTATAATCTAAAGAGACATGTAGAAGTAAGGCATCCCTTTAAAAAAACTTTCCTGCGTTGTGATAGGTACACAGGTGCGAGCATTTCGTTCGGTACGAGGGGGCCATGACAGCAATTGGGATCCAAGTCGTGGCGCTGATGATGTTCCTGCGGTGAGCTCTCAAGCCGGACGTGTCAATTATCATCATACACAGCTTCTTAATCCCATACATCAGCGTTCGAGCCATGTATCGTAATAACAGATATACTATAAGCCTCGTGGCATCACTGTTGTTTGGTTGGGTGGCAGTTAGCGCTTGGCTGTTGTGTCACGGCGAAGGTGAGCGTCAAAGTTGGCGTGCGGTTCGGGTCGAGCTAATCCATTGGTCAGCTGTCCCTCACCCTTCTTATGTCCACTGTGAAACCGTCTTTCTGGATGTTCCTTATCTCATCTGCTCACATTTCTCGCACAGCTTGTCGCATGGAGTTCTTTGTTTCTGCGTATGTAATACATACTTTCCAGCCAGCGGAAGGGCTAACAGAGTGCTTAGAAAGGGGCTCGCATCCGCATGGGCATGGGTTCCTCTCTGCTATGACACCGTTGTATTCGCCTTGACTTTGAACCGCACATTGCCCTCGATACAAAATAAGGAGGCAGGACATGTCGTCCGCGCGCTTTTTGCAGATGGAGTTTTATTCTACAGGTACGCTCCTGGATCGAACAGTTGCAGACTTTTTACATGATTTAACAGTGTGATGTGTGCTATAAACCTCATCTTTACGATCATGATTGTGAGAGCTCCACAAGGCTTGAAGAACATTACTGGACAGTGAGTCTCCGATCTGTTTAAGTGGCATAGTTAACTGACCTCATTTGAACACCAAAGACTTGAACTGATGTGAGTAGTCAATTGGCGGATATTGTCGATCATCAAGCGATCAATTTGCAGATTAACAGTGAGTCCGGTTTACATCATGAATTGCCTGCTTCATCTTAACCTCGGACCTCTTTCGTTATAAGGTCACGATGATGTCACGCATCACCCTCAGCTTAAAGAAAGTTGGTTCTGCACCGATTGACACATATCTGGGGAGCAAATTTCCGCTCTGCTTTGATTGCCAAAAGCCAGCCCTAGATGTCTTGAAGCTACAACTACCAGCTTCCAGCTCCCAGACTTCACCTGTGAGAACAGAATTGTTCGGAATGCGAAGTCATGCAGGAGCTCTCGATGATGGTGTCTGCTCTCGAGGACAGCGAGACAGTAAATTTCGCACCTGCTTCACCTGTCCTGCAGTGGTTGGTGCATTCGATGTTGTGGACGATGGACGCAGTCGGTATTGCAACCCAATGGTTTCAACAAGGATTGATGTACAAACTATCGTATAACATAGACCTGCAAAAGTACGTTATTCAACTTGTCACATAATACATTGATTTAGGATACTCAAACCAACTCCTGGCAGAGGTTGTACTGCTACCAATTGCATTTCGATCTTCGCACCCACCAGGTAGCACTTTAGATCTAGAGCTGATGAAGAAATAAATAGATGGACTCTCGAATTCTACTCCTTTCGACAGCAGGCTGTCATATATACACAGTACTCATAGTATTATATCACTAGTAGCTGTATGCTTCGAGTACATCCAAGGAGAGTAATTAGTAGATTTGTTGCACAGCCACTGGTACCTCGTGCACGCGACAATGACAACTTCAATTGCAAGTCGTTCCCCTTCGCGAACTGCGACGAGTTCAATGCCATTTTTTCTTAGCTCAATGAACCCATTACGCCCCTTTGCGATCGGAGCCGTTTCAGAATGAATTGCGCATGTACGAGCCGTTGGGCACAATTCCGTCCCTGGCGCTTAAGGACTCGCAATACGTGTTTTTCTCCGAGAAGCTCATGGCCTTGCTTCCGCAGACGCTGATCCAGCATGCACATCGCCCCTTGACGTAAAGTATCTATTATGGGATCCGCTATCTATATAAGAGAATCTCCAGTGGCTTTCCCGACCAAAGATCGCAACTGCAGGTCTCGCCTTGTCCGTTGCACTTTGACCCCCCATCAAGAATGGATAGTCTGACCACACAATCTGCGACTTTAGACTCACTCCAGGCGTAAGTGCCTATGTTGTCGTATTGTTTCGCATGCCTTCATGAACAATCTCCTGTCACTAGTCAACAGGCTGTCGTACGTCTTATTCCAATGATCCACTGTCGCACCGTCTGACATATCATTGGATGTCAAGTTTGTAGCTGTTGCGAGTTTTACGGTTCTGTGCTGGGATCACATAATCACCTTTGCGGATGAGGTATGCTCCAGAGCATTTTACCTCAATAGCGTGAATGATGTTGATCCAGGTAGCCCTTATCTGGTGTAAACGTAAAGGACCTCGTGAGTATAGGTTACACTTTGACATCTTCGTGCGCTCACATTTGTTCTAGTTGGGTACCTCTTTCTGCTGGTACGTGAAACCACATTTGACCCGTTCTTGAAATTATATGTGCCTTTGAATTTAAGAATCGATACATCACGCCCCTGGGGTTTATCGTCAAGATCGTTGGTTGGCTCTCTCTTCTTGCATGATAGATTACTCTTTGTTGAAACATATTGCCAGCCTTGACCCTCCCCACTTGGTCCACAGAAGTAGGTAACTGCTTCGTACATTATCTCAAAATCTAATCATATGTATTATCTTTAGAGGTTTGTGGCCTCTGATCTGGGATGACTGGCATCAAACTGTTGTTAAGCTGCAGAAAATTTATCAGATTCGAAGGGGCCATGGCGACCATTGGTGTCAGTATAGCGGAACTGATTATGCTGTTGCGGTGAGCCACTCCAAGCGGGACGGTGGTCGGCACCTCTTACGAATTTCTAGGGTTTATGCTTTGTGTTTGTGGCGAAGTCGCAGGCTCGCCACTGCGATCCCTTGTCTCATCTTCTTAGTCTGGGTTGCACTCGAGGCGTGTTTGATGACTCGTGGCGAAAGTGAGCACACCTGTTATTTGTGCAGACAGCAATGATATCATACTATTCTAGTAGTTTCCCATGCTCAACAAGTACACTGTGAGCATTGTTTCCAGATGTAGTGACTTCTCGCTGATTTCCCTGTTAGCCTGCCGTGAGGTTTACGACTTGCCGCCGTAGGAACTCATCGTCATGCTAGTTTCTTAGTCTTACTCACCATATCGTGACATCAGGGCTCTCTCTGCTGCTCGGGCGTGGCTGCCTTTGGCATACAACACTGTCATTTTTGTCATGACCCTATGGTCCATCTTGCCCAGTATTCGGAATAGAGAAGCTGGATGTATCTTGCATATACTTCTGTCAGATGGTACATTATACTATACGTACGTATGTTTCTCCATTCAAGTCAAACCCCTAATCTGTTGGTTGAGTAGCGTCATTTGTTCTGCCAATCTAGTACTGACTGTGATGATTATACGAGCGCCCCCAGGTCTGAAGGGCGTTGCGGCTCAGTAAGTCCATCTAGCTTTGTGCCCGTGATTACAGTCGCTCATACATGTTCACTAGATTAGTGTTCTTGTGAGATTCTCAGTTAGTCATTCTGCTGCCATGCTGAATAGCTCAACAATCGTCTCGTCAGGTTGACGGTAAGTTGATGGACAGGCGAAAAATATCCTCGATTGACGTTTTCGCTTACTGTAGGTAGTCATGACGTCGCGCGTCACACTAAATTTTAGAAAACAAGTAGAGCTGATGGTTAATCCGTCTTGTGAGTCGTGACCATCATCGACCTTGCTCTATTCACTCCCCACGCTGTCAATGTTTGCATCAGTGTCCGGACACCGGCAAATGCTCTTCGCGAACAATCCACAGCTACGATCACAATGCTTGACAGTTCTCTCAAGTACCCCTACGCCATCCATCTCAATGGATACTGATCTCACGGACGATGCCCAATCTTTCGAGAGTAGTCTGTGGCTCAATAGGACTTGTGCTGATGTGGAGTCTGCACGATATGAGCATATCTTGTTTCAATAATCTTACGGGATTCCCCTAGCCAGGGTGACGCCCTCCCGTCCTGCGTGCTGTGGCGGGGCGTTCAGGAAGCCTTGCCGTTCCTCACACCAGATAGGTGGATAGTATATTTCTTTCGCTCCTGTCAAATTTGTTTTGACCAGTGGCAGGAACATGCGCCTTGCTGTCATGGCCTCTTTTCGTATCAGTGTCACCGCATTTTGGATGACTGAAGGCCTATTCACTACCTCTGGTTAGGGTTGTACGCGCAGCCACATACTCACATTCCCACCTGTCGCAATATGTCATTTGTTATTGGACCAAGAATACATAACTGACATGTGCAGGATGCATAGCAAGTAACCGCTCTAGGATGGGACCTATTGGTGTTGAATCCTGTGTGCCCTGCCCTCTCAGCGTCTCTCATGCCCATGTCACGAGCGGGGGCGACAATCTGCATTCCCATCCCTGTGTACTGAACGTAGGCGCTCCGTATTACGATGCTTTATCTTGAAAATGCACACTAGTATGCGACCACATACGGCTTCACAAGGTCGCACCTTTAAAAGCAGGACGGGCCAGCCACTGGTTGAATCCGAGCGGCTTTGATAAATTTAGACTAAACCTGTGCAGTATATGCCATGGCTTGATCGCTGTCTGGTGGCGACGTTAGGCGACGTTAGGCGACGTTTTATTTGGACGTCACTTGCGTCAAAAGTGGAGAACATATCAACTGAGATCCCGAGCTGTGTCGCTACGACAGAAGCACATACGAACGCCCATGCAGTGCTGCTGCATATAAATGCGTTCATTCAAACGTGCTTTGAACGTGTCGACTGTTTTTAACCATCCCTCACTTTCCATTCCGACAACCTTCCGGGTTAATAACCCTTGAGCGCACCACTAAGTTACTGGTTTTGGACTGCTGTTTTCGTCTCACCAATGACGGAGATCAATGTTGGCCAGGACTTGATAGATACGTGAGTTGTGCTTGCCTGTGTATGTCTTTGCATACTTGATACCTTTGACTTTCCAGACGGCAAACGATTGTACATTGTTTCCGACTAGTCTGCTGTTGCAGTGACTGATGTTGATTTATCATATGGTCTTAGTATGTTGGGATCGCAGGTTTCACCATATTGGTTTGGGATCACCTGATCACCAGCGCAAATGAGGTGCGACATCAGACAAACCAGACTTGCGTGAAGCTCAAATTTATTAACATACTCAGATCGAATTAATCTGGCAAGGCCCTAAAGGAATTAGTGAGTGGTCCAATCTCTCATATGGATATGCACTTGCAACTGAGCCTGCCTAGATGGATACTTGTTTCTACTGGTATGCACATATCAATCTCTGCCATTTTTAAAGTAATTTAAAGGTCCCAGAACCGGTATCTTACTCCTCTTGGCTTTATTGTTAACCTGGTTGGTGAGTGCTTCACTTTTGAGTCACAGTTTCACCCATGACCTCTACCAGCATACAACCTACCTACATGGGGCTACACAGTAGGTTTCGATATGTTATATCTATGATCTGTGATGAATCATATGAACTTGATTGCAGAGGTCAGCATTGCACTGCACTACTGGACTTGGTTGACGTTGTCTAAGTTGTGGGCATTTCGTTCGATACGAAGGGGCCATGACAGCCATAGGTATAGAGATAGCCGGGGTAATGATGCTATTACGGTGAAATTTGTTCGCCATCTCAGCAGGCAATTATTAATGATGGTGAACACAGCGTCTATGCGATGTATAAATATCAACGGGCTGCCATTGCTGTGGCGGTGTTCTTACTGCTAGCCTGGATTGTAGTGACTGCATGGCTAGTGTATCATGGTCAACGTATGCCAATTTCAGCTTCGCCACACAACATATTGAAATTATGCTCACAGCCGTTTATCACCCAAGCAATGTACACTGTGAGATCCTCATTTTTCACACACGACAACCTTGTTCATGTTTTCACAGCATGTACTATGGTGTTCGAATCGTAGGTTCTCGCCGCTGATACAGATGCGAGTTCTGACACCCTTTCCAGCGGCAAGATTGCTTCGGCTTCAGCTTGGTTACCTCTTCTGTATGACACTTATGTGTTTGGGTTGACGTTGTACCGCACGCTTCCTTCGATCCGCTATAAAGAAGCAGGGTATATTGTTCGCAGTCTCTTCGCAGACGGGCTACTGTACTACAGGTACGCGAACCATGTTCTCCGGGTAGCAGAGCTCATCAAGCATACAGCGTCATCTGCACTATCAATTTGATATTGACAATCATGCTCATCAGAGCTCCAGAGGGGGTTCAAAATATCGCAGTACAGTACGTGCATCTTGATTACAACACTTACTCAGATTGCATTGCTTACCATATGATATACATATACATAGGCTTGAGCTTTGGTGAGTCTATGGTATTAAACCACGAATGTCAGTGATTGACTGAGATTATTCCGTCAGTCTCACTGTGAGCAAGGAGGCTTCATCCTATCCGTTGTACTCTGACCGCATTCCGGCCAATAGGTCACAATGATGTCAAGGATCACTCTACACATCAAGAAGCAAGCATTTTATGGACCTAGTCCTCACCACTCGCAGAT
This sequence comes from Suillus paluster, assembly GCF_016628075.1. NCBI lineage: Eukaryota > Fungi > Basidiomycota > Agaricomycetes > Boletales > Suillaceae > Suillus > Suillus paluster. The sequence continues at coordinate 1,540 of NW_024537898.1, read as the reverse complement.
TGACAGTATCATTATGTCCACACGCAATGCCATACCCACACCCTCAGGGGGAGTTGTCATTCCCAGCCGATTACGATCCCATTATGTCTCCTCTGCGCGCGCCTCGAGTACCCACGTGCGATCTGGCTCTGCAATTGTCCCTCCTGTGCGAACCATCACTTTTGCAGAGAATCCATCACTCCACACCACTCGGCCTTACTTGAACACAATATTTTCGGCTGCCAATACCCCAAGTGGCAGTCTAGTTAGCGAACATGCCGACTGGCCAGTCTCAAATTTCGACCATCAAAAGACTGCTGACATTGTATGATTTGAATCTTATCGATTTTCTACCTCGTTTATTATAATTTATGAGCATATCTTGTCTCAATAACGGGATTGCCCTAGCCATGGTGACGCAATTTTGTCCTGCGTGCTGTGGCGGGGTGCTCAGGAAGCCTGTGCTGTTCCTCACACCAGATAGCTGGATGGTCCGATGTAGTGGGGGCCCTAGGAGCAGCAGCAGCAATGGTGTTTGGCGGTGTTTGTAGCAGAGTCAGCCGGAAGGGGTTAGAATCTCTCGAGTTCCTTCACTATGTTTTCTTTCGCTCCTGTCAAATTTATTTATTCAAGTAGTAAACATATGCACATTGTTGTCGTGACCTCTTTTCGTACCAGCGTCAACCCGCATTTTGGATGATTGAAGGCCTGTTACCTCAGATTGTGGTTGTGCGCGCAGCCACATAGTCACGTTCCCGCCTGTCGCACATAGGTCATTTGATCTTGCACCAAGATAACTTACACGCACAGGATACATGGCAAGGTACATGATTGCTGTAGGATGAACATGAAACGTATCGGTGCTAAATCCTGTATGCCCTGTCCTCTTATTATCTCCGCTTTTTAAGCGACGGGGCAGCAAGCCATATGCCAACATCCTATGTCAGTCCCGGTCCCCAACGCACTCAAGGTAGGCCCTCGGATTGTGAAAAGCACTGTTTCTCCCCTCGAAGCGATACATGTGTAGATTTGAAAATGCACCTAGTATGCGACCGCATACTGCTTCACAAGGCTGCCAACTTCAAACACGCATATGCTGACCAATCGGTTCCGATAATTTTAGGCAACCTGTGCGGTAATAAGTATATAAGTATGGCTTGATGGCTTGATGTTGTGGTCGTCTGATTGCCGTCTGCTGGAGGATGTTTCTTTGGGACGGCACATGGTTAAAAGTGGAGAAACATCGATGGCATACTTCTGACTAATGGCTACTTAGACAGACTGGCACATATATTCAGCCCGAAACGCCCATGCGGTGCTACTGCGCATAAATGCTCCATTCCAAACGTGTCGACTGTTTTTTACCATCCTCCACCTTCCATTCAGACAACCTTCACGTTTAATATTCTAAAACCTTCCCTGAAGTACGCCACCTTACCGATTTTGGACTGCTGTCTTCGCAAATAAATGGTACACTCACCAATGACGGAAGCAATGCAGGAGATGGTTCGCCAGGACTTGACAGAAACGCGAGTCACGCTTTCCTCTATGTACTTATGTC
>NW_024537897.1:0-20930 GCF_016628075.1 Suillus paluster | reverse complement strand
CGGGCTTGATGCCCAGTTGAGGCAACGTCGATATCTTTACCAGCGTCAGCTCGCGCCTACCGCCGAGACTAGCAACTGTGCGGTCGAGGTACGCTAGCATGTTGAGTTCGTTGACGATCAGAGCATAGTCCTCGTGATTCGCCAGTCTGCGCTTCCGACAAATCACTTCAAGTACTTCCTGCATGTACATACCCGCTGACCTGTGTTCGTTGAATGAGGAGAGAAAGGGCAGCATCGGCAAATCCAACTTACACAGGGATGGTGCTGGAGAAACGACCTGCATCTGAGATCGCGATGCAAATACGCAAGAACAGCTGAGGCCCATAGTTTGACGAAGGACCAAGAGAAGATGATAAATTTGGAGTTGTACCGAACATGGTGCCTGCGGCGCTGGAGACGGATGGCAACGCCAATCCGCCTGGTGGTCCTGAATCCTGTTTCTTTGGTACTGCCATAACTCTCGAAGGACGTCGCTGTATATTTCTCTCCAGTTCTTCATTGTGTTGTACTGAGGAAGATAATTAGCTTTGATAAACAAAGAAAAGGTGCTGTACTTTGAAGTGGGGTAGCAGCTAGCATAGCAACTGCCTTGGATCCGAACTTCGAGATCTTGCCTGTGCGGTCGGGTGCTGTGCAAAAAAACTATGAATCTTATCCTACGCCAAGCGAAGAACGAAGACATACGCGGGAAATCCTCATCAACCTCACCATCATGCTCTGCAATGCGCATGATCCAACCTATCGCAGAGAGTTTCGGGTCATCGTCCTTCACACCGTCATTCAGCTCGGGCATCCATCGCTCTTCCCAGTACGTCCATAATGCAAAACCAATGACTTCTTCAATAGTTGCGTCTTTTCGCACGTGTAGAGCCATATGATCATGACGAGGTTGTTTCGCATGCGGGAAGAAAACCTTGACATCCATCGAGGCCGTCTCTCCCGTCCAGATATGGCCCCATAGAGTTCACTGAAGCGGGTTAGCGAGACCGCCGGACGAAGGGGGTGAGAGCGGACGCCAAGCGGGGGCTCGGAATGAAGAGTTGGAAGAGACCCTTCGTGAGCTTCAATCCATAGCACGATGTTCAGTCATCGTCAATTGGTACTATCATTAATCAGGTTCCTTGACAGCTGCAGGTCCCCCACTTATACCCTACTGAAATCCCCTGCACAGGTTAGTCTCCCGCTCAAACTCACAGCTGATCGATCGTAGTTCCGTCTCCACCTCGACCGAGGCATAGTGCTACCGAGGCTTCCCTTTGCTATATCGGTCACTTGAAATTATGCCGGCCCTACTTAAGTAAGCCACGCGCCCCAAACTTTGGCGGCGCATCCTTGGCGCATCCGTTCTTTTTCACCGAGTTGCACAAAATTTGTAGTATTCACCCTCTAGATACCCTCTAGCAAACTAGCTAGTACTACGGTCATCGACAGAATTAAATCTCAAACTTCAAAAGCCTTTCTTTGACGTACAATTCGCTCCTCCATCTCTTCCAACGCCGAGTGTCCCTCTCTCATTTTATTCTCATCCTTCAAACGGTCGATCGGAGATTGACCCCGCAGAGTGCACAACTCGCCTTTTCCCGTACGTATCAACAGTTGATATCGATGCGACTGCCTTCGTTTTTGTTTTAAAAAAATGATGTCCCTACTTACCTCCATCTTCGTAGCAGTCCCAGCATCGAGACATCATAAAATCTACTCGATAAAAGTCAACCACGTATCGTACAGTTTTGCGCTACCTCACACGAGAAACGCGGTTCGTGCAACACCATTTCCAAATGTGTGTCCCCAGTCCACTTGGGATTTGTGCAGACCCACGCGGTCGCCCCCGATATGTCGCATATATCATGATGCCATTCCTCGTGATAGTGCGTGATATCTGGCGTTCATCGATGTCGCAGCGCCACCACCTACAGTAATGTACTCAACCTCAAAGACATCCTTGTAGTGGGCGTCGCTGGGTTTCGAGCAGGCTCTTCGCTCTTCAGGTTCGCACCTTGGCTGAATGCATGTATGTGCCCTATGCAGTACTCCAAGAAGCATGATATAACTTGATGCTTGGATGTGGAAAGGTTCTGTTTCGAACGGACTACTCTTCCATATCAGGTACTAAGCACATCAAGAACAGTGTTGTCGTTTTTCTCTCTGGTTTCCAATTGCATTTGTAAAGAGGATAAGTGCGACTACTTCCAATTCATTTCAAGTACGCAAATAATATCAGTGTATCAAGGTTCGTCACACCATGTAGAACGTTCCTTGGCAGATCGCCCCAATTATACATACCACACAAGTAAGCCATGGCCACGCGCTACAAGATCCTCTACCACCTTTCTCACTGGAAGACCCTCTAGAACACTATATCCATTAAGGACACCTAAATGCAAAGAACGGGATGTATCGATCATTATTCATTCGATCATGCTAGTCGCTCGGGGCTGAATCTCGAACTTCACACTCCTTCTGTTGATGTACGATCTGCTCTTCCTCCGTGACTTACGGTCAGCTTTTTTTTTCTCTTCCAACGCCGAGCTTCCGCTCTCTCATTCTAGTTCTTGTCTAGCAGTACTAGTATTAATCGATTCGTCCTCATTACATCCCCATTCCAAACGATCTCGAAGATTCACATTGACTTTAACCTCGCAGAGTGCGGCGACTTTGCTTTTGCCTTGTCCTGTACGTGTCAACAGTTGATATGATATATCGGTGCGAGTGTCTTCGTTTCTGTCCCCAAGTCCCTACCTGACGCCACAGAACCACAAGATCTGATACTCGATAACCGCACTACGTATCGTCGACAGTACTAGTTCTACGCTACCTCATTCACTCATAGTCACTTGCAGGCGACACGTGGCTCATGGTGTGCCGAATATGTTCTTGCCTACTTGAGATTTATGCAGACCCACGCGGTAGCCCCGATACGCGGTATTTCCGAGATACATTAATCTTGATAGTGGCACATACTGGGCGTTCATCGAGGTCGCAGGGCCACCGCCTGCATGGATGACTTAGTTGTGAACGAAGACATCGTTGCAGTCGACGTCGCTGCGTTTCGAGCAGTGCTCCTTTCTCTCCAGGTTCGCACCTTGCCATTGGTCGGATGCTTGTACCCTGTTCGATACCACTAGGACCCTCCGGAAGTATGATATAACTTGGTACCTGGATATGGAGGAGTCCTACCCGGTCATGTCTGCCATATTCAGGTACTAAGCGTACCAGGAACAGTGTTTTCGCTTTTCTCTTTAGTTTCAGGTTACATGATAAAGAGGATAGGTGGTATTTCCATTTGCTTTCCGCCGGCTACAAGTTGACTTACGACCTTCCTGGGCAGGTTTCCCATGAACCACATCAATGTCGTCTGCGCTACTAGTAGAGCCAGATTCCATGTGGACCTGAGTTTTCTCCTCTCTGCTTGTTTCGATGAGATGCTTGATCAACTGCCACAACCGTTATTAGCGAACGCATTCGATGCAAATGCGTATCGCAAGTGACCTACGCGCTATCGTAAGTAGGGGTCTGGTTTCAAATCATCAGGTGATGTTTCAGAGATTGTACGCCTCCGAGTGCATCAGCGGGACGCAAGTAAGAATCGTATTTTCTGCAATGGCTACTGGTTAACCCATGGTGTAGGTCAGGTGAAGTTCTGCACTTGTATCTATGTCTCACTATGACTACTTAGTGTTGATCAAAGTAATAAACCTCCTATGTATACGAAGTCGATTACTCACCTCCGACGGTCCTCCGTTGTTCATGCACAGTCGTTCCTTCTGTTACGGTATATTCGCTTGCCCAGTCTTTGGCCGCCGATCCGGTATCTCGGGGATATGTCCTCCCCCTCCAATCACCCTCTCCAATTTGCTCTGCGTCTCCTCCCTGATATAAGGAGCCGTTTTCTTCCTTCTATTAAATCTGCCTACTGCGAAAATCAAATTATTTGTCTTATCTGCAAGCGGTTTATCTTCCCTTTAAATACTCCTCAGTGGAGTCCTTACCCGTCATTCACCCATTAAACATTTCCGCAAGCGTACGATCGGTTCGTACACTATGGTAAATTCCTTCATTAGCTGGTATACATTGAGGGGCTCCACCCTCCGCAAGAGCGAGGAATTGCTAGTTGTATTGACTGGCACCACGCACTCTGACGGTTCGATGCCGCCGTGGCATTCGAAACCTTCCGCAAAGGAGATCATATAATGCCCAGCTTCGTACCACGCAAAGTAGATGTGTCGTGGGCCAATGGCGGTGTGCCCGTGTCCGCCGATGATATCACATCCCTACAGGTATTTTGATACCCCGCTGGGCTTCGCATGCCATTGTTGTACATGTTACTTGATATTCATGAACTCGACTACAGCTCCTAAGCGCAAGCTTGTGTCTGCTGTTACTTACCTGGGTGCTCAGCGCTCCAAATAAAAATTTATCTATCACATAGTGAACAATCAAGGAGGGGAAAGCAGGTCGACGGTATCCTCCAAGCGAACCATCTCGAATTTAGAGATAACAACGCGATGCTCATCCACCCAATCCAAGATCTTTTCGAAGTCTTTGCATTGATGGCGAACATTGAAACTGGGGGGAAAAGCTCCGGATCGCTCCCAATCGTAACTGATCGTGACCACGTCACTATGACACAAAATATTCTGCCTGAGCAATTCAATGCAGTGGTCTGAGGTACAACATAAACAGGACATGTGCCGGGCAGGGAACAGTATACGTACCGAGATGAATGCGGAAGTATTCAGGGGATTCGTGGACGTCATTACCAGAGGGCCCATAGTGGTCGCCCCAGGTGACTTTGCGAAGCATATTCTATACAGCTTCCATGTTTTGAAACTGACTAAGCAATGGACCATGTGATTGCTTTCCATCGATGTCATATAACCTCCGCCATATGCATCTGAACAGCTAGCCATGTTGCTGAACAATTCCTCAAGCGTCATGCGAACTGGCGCTGGACAATATCGCTGATTAATAATCGCATATGGCGTGAGTGAAACATGATACAACCATCAACAGCTATGTTATCCCAAGCGGCTTCGACTTCTGGGGACAGACTTCCACGATATATAGAAGGAGCGCCTGGAGTTCCGTTGAATCTTATTATGCTGATGGATTCAATAGCCTTGTTGGCTGGAGCTGCGAATGGTACTAGTAAGTAAGGTCCTTACGTTGACGCTATTTGTCCACCCACAGTACAAAGCTACGCCGTCTATCAAAGGTGCCCGTGCCCATAGCGTGAATAACAGTGTAGTTATGAACACCAGCACACCATGGCTTGGCCATGGCAATATGTTAAGAAAGCGAGATTTTGATGAAGGTCTGGTTTCTGTACCACTATCAAGGAGCTTCGCACTGTCATCGTCGACTCTATCGGCAGGAGAATACTGAGAATAATATTCCTTGCGCATAACTTGCAAAGGAAGATTTGGTTAGTGTGCGTCTAATATAAATCAGACAGTCAGGGAGCTTACGAAAAAATGACACTCGCCTTTCTTCGTACTATAGCAGCCCAGAGATTCGGCAAGGCTTGAGTTGACGCAGGAGGTCAACTTGTCTGGATTATTGAAACAAAAGATGCAAGTTCCTACCACTCTATATATGTATATCGAATCACCCAAGATCCCAGGCGCTTGCTCAGCGCAGCTCTCAGACGCCACGTTTCACAAGGTCAGAGATGTTATGTCGGTCCCTTTACCCGAAGTGAGTTGATGTGCGTTCCTCGGCTGCTCTCTTGATTTTCTGCGTAATTTGCAGGCATATCCGTGGTTCTGCTTCCCTTAAATTGGACACCGAGGTAATGCTACTACCGTCCCGGCAGATTACGGCCTGTACGTTTTATGTAGGTCGAGTAAATACACGTGTCATGGACAGAAAACATATTGCCTTTCCGAAGTCCACGACTTTGGAGTATATTTGAAGACAAATCACAAACAAGCTCTCCAGTTGGTGCGCTGGCTCCGAGCAGCCGTCCACAAATGGCCTGTTGTTTGAAGGTAGTTGTCGGAATGAGGTGTGATACATTTCCTTCGGGGCGTAGATTGCTACTAGTAGGTGATAACACCAACACCCACAGTGAGGAAATTCAAGATGCGGATTGGACGTGGCAATTTCCAAGTCGCGCCAGGTCGTGCCACCTTGCGTTTTAGCAAAAGAGTGAGATACAACAGTACTTGCCAGTGATTGACGCAGTAACGTTTCGATGTGTGTCACGTAATTACCCGTATCTGCCCATTACGAAAAATCTATTTTAATACCAACAGACTGCGCGATCCCCAGCGAACGGAGTCGTGGGCCAATGGCGGCGTTCCCGTGCCTGCCGATGATTTTACATTCCAACATGTATTTGATACCTCACTGGGCTTCGCTATTGAAAACGCAAGCTTGTGTCAGCTGTTACTTACTTGGGCGCTTAGTCACCTGTCACCGTGGCTCTCCGTGACAAATTGGTACACATAGTATTTGACTGAGGCCACGAATTATTGACGTTTATAATGAGCCTGACGCTACGATCTATGTTTTTTCCGGATGCGCTATTATGAATGTATGGGTGTAATTTATCTCATTCAGTCGAGATCAAAGTACACGAACTGCGACAAGTACTTGGGGATCGGCTCTGCCATTAACGTGCCTCGGTTGTGACCTTCCTCGTCGATTTCGGCTCTGTATGTATGCATTAACAGCCAAAGAGCTCCTGTGACGAATGCCGCCGGAACTATTCTGTCAGCACTGTCATACGTTTCGAAATTCCTTCACATCGGCATGGAAGTCCAAAACACCTTGTTAGGACTCAGGAGATTTCTGTAGAATATAAAAACCGAGCATCTTCACAGATCAGACAACACCAACAACTCTCTCTAGTCTAAGATCAACTCACCATCATCATGTCCGCCCGCCTCTCTACTGCTTTCTGTGTTCTCCTTAGCTTGACGGCCCTTCTGGGCGTCAACGCTGGAGTAGTCCCAGTAAGCCTTGCTTCGCATCAAGTCTTGCCGTGTTGACATCGAGATACATTCTCCACAGATTGCTCGCGACATAGAAGTAGTAAGCCTTGCTTCGCATCAAATGTCATCATGTTGACCTCACCATACAATGTGCGCAGGGCAGCTATGGTACATCAGCACTTTATGCAATCATAAGAGATACAGAACTTGACAAGCGTGTCGTGGTAAGCTTTGCTCCGCATCAAATCTCATCGTAGGACCTCACCAACAATGTGCGCAGGCGCGAGAGACTGAGCTGACATCGAGGTTTGATATAAAGAGGGACACGGAGCTGGAGCAGACGTCCGAGTATGTATGGGGACAGAACTAAAGTGAATCTAGGCGAGAGTGGGACAGAGCGAGCTAGTAAGAACGAATAATCTCAGTCTCTAGACAGAACTCTAGCTGTACCTAGTCACCTATATTTCCCACAATACCAACTTAGTAGAACAAAGACTTCTGAAATTTTCGAGAAGTTGAACAATGACTTACATCAGCATTTCCGAGTTCTGTGAAGGTTCTGTGGTGCTGTGAGAGCTGTGAAAATTTGCAAACACTTTGCAAGGTCTAGTAGTTTACTAATGTCATGCAACTCTCACAAGTTTAGAGTCATTTTTGCATCAAGGCTTGTGTCTAATCTGACACTTTGAAGCTTCAACACTACAGGTACAGGTGTCATGGGGCAGTAAAAAAATCACTCTAAACCGCTAAGTTGTCTATTTTATTGAAATTGTCATAAGTTAGAGAAATTTTGACATACTTAGCCTACATTTGTAGCGGAGGGTTTTCCTGATGGTGGGAAACATAGGTGCTTCTTCTCTGACTTACGGTCAGCTCTTCCTTCTCTTCGAATGTCGAGTTTTCGCTCTCTCATTCTAGTTCTTGTCTAGTAGCACTAGTGTGAATCGATTGTCCTCATTACATCCCCATTCTTAATGGTCTCGGAGATTAACATTGACTTTGACCTCGCAGAGTGCGGCGACTTTGCTTTTACCTTGTCCTGTACGTGTCAACAGTCAAGATGATATATCGGTGCGAGTGTCTTCGTTTTTGTTTTCAAGTCCCTACCTGACGCCATTTGCCGTGTCTGCATGGGTCTCGGAAAAGAGAGAGATATATGGCGCTGGATCTGTTCAACTATTCTTCACATGCAAAACTCACACACGCACAGACGCCACACACACACAGACGAGACGCACACATAATCACTCCGTCGCATACACACTCTCGTACCGTAGAAAAATTAGTACTGCACTATTAGATCTGACATGATTCGATAATCAATTTATATTGCAGACAAGGCTGCTGATGAAGGGTTCTATAAACAAATCTTTTTAAGGCCCGGCTGGTAGACGAGATGGAGCGATGAGAAGTGAGTAGGTCTCGGAGTGAAACGCACTGAGAGTCGCCAGCATTGGCAGCAAAGCCTCGAATCTTTTTAAGGCCTGGCCGGTGGACGAGACGGAGTGATGAGAAGTGAGTAGGTCTCGGAGTGATGATCAATTTATATTGCAGACAAGGCTGCTAATGAAGGGTTCTATAAGCGCCAATCAAGTAGAGTCCAAGGGCAAAAAAAACGCACCGAAGCCACCAGCATTGGCAGCAAAGCCTCGGCTGGTGGACGAGAGCGAGAAAAGAAGACGGAAAGCTGCCAGTATTGGTGTCAAAAAGATGTTCGCGCTGGGTGGATCCTTGATGTAAGTGTCGATGAGAAGGGCCATCAGCAATAAGTGCCCAAATCTAACAAGGTCCGGCAAGGTCCGGAGAGTCTCCCACGGCCACATGATGCCTTCCGAGGCTTGAATGTATTTGTTCGTCATTATGCAAGGTGCGCATACTCGTCTCGTAAGGCCTCACTAGACTCTTTCAACCTCACGGCAGCCTTGCGAGGCGTTTCAAGATCGGCTCAGCAGTTGTCGGCAGCTCTGATCACGGAGCCTGGCCCAATGTTGACACGTGCAGAGTTGGATACCTTGGGGCATCAATGAATTTTATGAATGATCATAGTGCAGTACTAATTTTCCTACAATACAAGAATGTGTATGCGAAGGAGTGATTATGTGTGCGTCTCGTTTGTGTGTGTGTGGCGTCTGTGCGTGTGTGAGTTTTGCATGTGAAGAATAGTTGAACAGATCCAGCGCCATAGAGATACCACAAGATCTGATACTCGATAACCGCACTACGTATCGTCGACAGTACTAGTTCTAGGCTACCTCATTCACTCCTAATCACTTGCAGGCGACACATGGCTCATGGTGTGCCAAATGTGTTTCCGTCTACTTGCGATTTGTGCAGACTCACGTAGTAGCCCCAATGCGTAGTACATTCGAGATACATTTATCTTGATAGTGGCACATACCGAGCATTCATCAAGGTCGCAGAGCCACCGCCTGCATGGATGACTTAGATGTAAACGAAGACATCGTTGCAGTCGACGTCGCTGCGTTTCGAGCAGTGCTCCTTTCTCTCCAGGTTCGCACCTTGTCATTGGTCGGATGCTTGTACCCTGTTCGGTACCACTAGGACCCTCCGTAAGCATGATATGACTTGGTACCTGGGTATTGAGGAGTGCTACCTGGCCATGTCTGCCATATCCAGGTACTACGCGTACCAGGAACGGTGTTTTCGCTTTTCTCTTTAGTTTCAGGTTACATGATAAAGAGGATAGGTGGGATTGCCATTTCATTCCCGGCAGCCACAAGTTGGCTTATGACCTTCCTGGGCAGGTTACCATGAACCACATCAATGTTTTCTGCGCTGCTAGTAGGGCCAGATTCCATGTGGACCTGAGTTTTCTCCTCTCTGCTTGTTTTGAAGAGATGCTTGATCAACTGCCACAACCGTTATTAGCGAACGCATTCGATGCAAATGCGTATCGCAAGTGACCTACGCGCTATCGTAAGTAGGGGTCTGGTTTCAAATCATCAGGTGATGTTTCATAAATTGTACGCCTCCGAGTGCATCAGCGGGACGCAAGTAAGAATCGTATTTTCTGCAATGGCTACTGGTTAACCCATGGTGTAGGTCAGGTGAAGTTCTGCACTTGTATCTATGTCTCACTATGACTACTTAGTGTTGATCAGAGTAATCAACCTCCTATGTATACGAAGTCGATTGCTCGCCTCCGACGGTCCTCCGTTGTTCATGCACAGTCGTTCCTTCTGTTACGGTATATTCGCTTGCCCAGTCTTTGGCCGCCGATCCGGTATCTCGAGGATATGTCCTTCCCTTCCAATCACCCTCTCCAATTTTCTCTTCGTCTCGTCCCTGATATAAGGAACCTTTGTCTTCCTTCTATTAGGTCTGCCGACTGCGAGAAACAAATTATTTGTCTTATCTGCAAGCGGTTTACCTTCCCTTTAAATACTCCTCAGTGGAGTCCTTACCCGACATTCACCCATTAAACATTTCCGCAAGCGTACTGTCGGTTCGTACACTATGGTAAATTCCTTCATCCGCTGGGATACATCGAGGGGTTCCACCCTCCGCAAGAGCGAGGAATTGCTAGTTGTATTGACTGGCACCACGCACTCTGACGGTTCGATGCCGCCGTGGCATTCGAAATCTTCTACAAAGGAGATCATATAATGCCCAGCTTCGTATCACGCAAAGTAGATGTGTCGTGGGCCAATGGTGGTGTGCCCGTGTCCGCCGATGATGTTACATCCCCATAGGTATTTTGATACCCCGCTGCCAGTGGGCTTCGCATGCCATTGTTGTACATGTTACTTGATATTCATGAACTCGACTACAGCTCCTAAACGCAAGCTTGTGTCTGCTGTTACTTACTTTGGTGCTCAGCACTCCAGACAAAAATATATCCATCATATAGTGAACCGTGAACCGTGAACCGTGTCGAAGCCGTCAGCGGGAGCAAATTGTATCAAGAATAAAATCAAGGAGGGGAAAGCAAGTCGACAGTATCCTCCAAGCGAACCATCTCGGATTTAGGGATAACAACGCGATGCTCATCTACCCAATCCAAGATCTTTTCGAAGTCTCTGCATTGATGGCGAACGTTGAAATTGGGAAAAAAAGCGTCGGATCGCTCCCAATCGTAACTGATCATGACCACGTCACTATGACACAAGATGTACTGCCTGAGTAATTCGATGCAGTGGTCTGAGGTACAAAATAAGCAGGACATGGGCCGGGCAGGAAACAGTATACGTACCGAGATGAATGCGGAAGTATTCGGGGGATTCATGGACATCATTCCCAGAGGGTCCATAGTGGTCACCCCAGGTGACTTTGCGAAGCATGTTCTATACGAGAGTGAGCAAAGATAGTCTAGCTTCCCTGTTTTGAAACTGACTAGGCAATGGAGCATGTGATTGCTTTCCATCGATGCCATATAACCTCCGCCATATGCATCTGGATATCTAGCCATATCGGGAGAAGGTTTCTCCCCTGTTCTGAACAATTCCTCAAGCGTCATGCGAACTGGCGCTGGATAATATTTCCGATTAATAATCGCATATGGCGTGAGTGAAGCACGATACAACCATCGACAGCTATATTATCCCAAGCGGCTTCGACTTCTGGGGATGGACTGCCACGATATATAGAAGGAGCGCCCGGAGTTCCATTGAATGTTACTATGCCGATGGATTCAATAGCCTTGTTCGCTGGAGCTGCGAATGGTACTATTAAGTAAGGTCCTTTCGTTGACGCTATTTGTCCACCCACAGTACAAAGCTACGCTGTCAATCAAAGGTGCCCGTGCCCATAGCGTGAAGAACAGCGTAGTTATGAACATCAGCACACCATGGCTTAGCCATGGCAATATGTTAAGGAAGCGATATTTTGATGAAGATCTGGTTTCTGTACCACTATCAAGGAGCTTGACATTGTCATCGTCGACTCTATCGGCAGGAGAATACTGAGAATAATATTCCTTGCGCATAACTTGCAAAGGAAGATTTGGTTAGTGTGCGTCTAATATAAATCAGACAGTCAGGAAGCTTACGAAAAAAATGATACTCGCCTTTCTTCGTGCTATAGCGGCCCCGAGATTCGGCAAGGCTTGAGTTTGCACAGGAGGTCAACTTGTCTGGATTATTAAAACAAGAGATGCAAGTTCCTACCAGCCACTTTATATATGTATATCGAATCACCCAAGATCCCAGGCGCTTGCTCAGCGCAGCTCTCAGACGCCACGTTTCACAAGGTCAGAGATGTTATTTCGGTCCCTTTACCCGAAGTGAGTTGATGTGCGTTCCTCGGCTCTCTTGATTTTCTGCGTAATTTGCAGGCATATCCGTGGTTCTGTTTCCCTTAAATTGGACACCAAGGTAATGCTACTACCGTCCCGGCAGATTACGGCCTGTAGGTTTTTTGTAGGTCAAGTAAATACACGTGTCATGGACAGAAAACATATTGCCTTTCAGAAGTCCACGGCTTTGGAGTATGATACCAACTGTCAGTGAAACCAGCGTAAATTTCAAGACAAATTACAAACAAGCTCTCGAGTCGGTGGGCTAGCTCGCAGCCGTCCACAATTGGCCTGTTGTTTGAAGGTAGTTGTCGGAATGAGGTGTGATACATTTCCTTCGGGACGTAGATTGCTACTAGTAGGTGATAACACCAACACCCACAGTGAGGAAATTCAAGATGCGGATTGAACGTGGCAGTTTCCAAGTCGCGCCAGGTCGTACCACCTTGCGTTTAAGCAAAAGAGTGAGATACAACAGTACTTGCCAGTGATTGACGCAGCAACGTTTCGATGCTTTCGCAAGATCAGCATGATCTTAATGTGTGTGTCACGTAATTATCCGTATCTGCCCATTACGAAAATTCTATTTTAATACTAACAGATTGCGCGATTCCCGGCGAACGGAGTTGGTTCCCTGTGACGGCAGGTAGAAGTTGGTAAGACTTTAGGTGACGGCACAACTTAGAGATTCTATCGCAAGTAACCAGATACCAGTCCGGATGGATTGGAAGAATACTAACTAGCTTTCAGTACAGTTTCACGACTCTAAATACTATCGCGATGTATGAAGATTGTGATAAGATAGATAACAAATAGATAGGTAAAATAGAAAAAGCACGATCACTTGAAACAGCGACGCTCGGACCAAGACTTGTCCTCTCATCAACCCTTTCGATCGCTCAAGTCTTCGTTGTCCTTCGTCGTTAGGGAGCAAACGCCACATTCCCCAAGTGCGTCATGGTTAAAAAAAATTACAGCACTCACCCAACTGAGTATTGATGAGCTTGTCAACGATGTCCATGACGTCAAACTATTTGGTGATTGACAGAAAGGTTCGGTGCAGATGCTACAGAACATCGTCCAAAGCTGCAGGACGTGCATCGGTGCTCTTTTTCGCGTTAAGGATGGGCACGCCTTCACCTCACCTGCACGACGACATTCCTGTACACTGTAGGTAGACAAACGTGCGTCGAACATGCGACAAACGTGCGTCGAACATGCGACAAATAATGTGAATGATCTGTAACAGCTCCAGCAAGTGGGGTTGTCGAGTCCATGATTGTAAGGCTCAACGCAACCCACGACTTTCCTTCCATCTATCGTGGGCCTCCTTCCCCAGACATCGATGCCGCTTGTGCTAGAATAACTCACGATGGTGTGTCGTTCGATTATACCACTTCGTGATTGCTCATCTCCATGAAAGCCCAGTGCTACCTACTCGAACGAAGCCATCTCAACATCTACTGCGGCTGGGGTAGCAACTAGGGTTGGGCCATCATCTTATGTGAGTTCACCTTCCACGGTATTATTTCCTCATCGCTACTTTGTCCTTCTCCGATTCCCCATTGTGGAGAGTCACTGTCGCTTCTTGAACGTCCCCATGACCATCCTGTACGTGAAGATTCAAGAATATCAGTGTATCACATTCCTTGGCACGGGTCGTCCCAATTATACATCCCACTTAAAGTAAGTCGCGCCCCTCAAATATCCGCTACCGCATTTCTCACTGAAAGACCATCTAGCGACACTACCCATTATCACGCTGCAAACAAAAACGAGATATGTCGATCGTTATTCCATATGTCAATCGGTCATGCCAGTCGCTCAGTGCTAGATCTCGAACTTGGAAGTTCCTCCCTTGACTTGCGATCTGCTCCTCCTTCTCTTCCAACGCTGAGCTTCCGCTTTCTCATTCTAATTCTTGTTCAGCAGTATGGATCGACTCGTCCTCGTCACATCTCCCAAATGGTCGATCGGAGATTGACTAGGCAGCTGTTGTTTTTATTTTTTTAGGTCCCTACTTGTTAGCATTTTCGTAACAGTCCCAGAATCGAGATATCGCAAGATCTATAAACGCACTGGCCACGTATCATCGGCAGTTCTGCGCTACCTCTTTCACCCTCCCAGTCACTTGCAGGAGAAACGTGACCTAGGCAACACCGCTACCAAATGCGTTCTCAGTCTATTTGGGAATTGTTGCAAACCTACGCAGTAGCCCCTGATATGCGATATCTACCTACGACCATCATTCCTTATATGATTGTGGCACATATCGGGCGTTCATCAAGTTCGCATCGCCACCACCAACAGCGATTTTCTGCATTTCGAAGACATTCTTGTAGTTGGTGTCGCTGCGTTTCGAGCAATGCTATTCGCTTTCCAGGTTCGCACCTTGGTTAGATACCTGTACCCTGTTCGGTACCGCTAGGACTCCACGAAACATGATATAACTCGGTGCTTGGATGTGGAAAGAATGTGCTATGAACGCATATCAGGAACAGTGTTTTCGATTTTCTCTTTACGTCTGCTACCACCCTACCGCCATCAGCCCTACCGTCCAGTAGGAAACAGAGCACGGCACAGCTGTCAATGGCTGCAAAGGAGAATGTTGCAGATACCAACACCTATAGGATGATTCGTGAGTCGTTCATATCAATTGGCAGTGAGTCACAGCTGTTCGTCATTTTTTTTTGTCTCTGCACCTCTTTCTTTTATTGAATTGGTCGATGATTTGCTGCAAATACTCCGTTCAAATGGCCCTACGACGGTACTGGCTCAACGACGACAAGCCAGCTCCATTATGATCATAACACAACAGCCGCCCCAGTCACAGCAGCAGCCTCCCCAAGTCCCCAACAATAACAGCTGTCAGCTTATCCATGGTCTGCACAACGTTTACTCTTACTCCTCCCTCCCCTCCCATTTTTCCCAAGCCTGGCGATGCGGCACCAAGTTCACCATTTCCTCACTATGCCCCATCATTCCATCGCTACGCCCCACCATTGCCATACACTTTCTGCCTCAGCAACTGCTTCAGGAGAGCTGTATCTTTATCTCTTTGGAGTCAGGTCCGCGAAAGAGAAACAGCGCAATTATTTGTATTTTTTTACCCGTGATCTGAGCGCGACTCTTGTTCAGACGGGTGTAGAAATACCCTCGCCAAGAGTGGGCCATGCTAGTACATTCGTTAGCAGCGCTCTGATCGTATGGGGAGAGACCCTTGGTTTTTACTGACACCTGATCGCACTTCCATCTTCACCTCGACTGAGACGTCTCCTACTTAAGTAAGCAATGCGCGCGCCCCAAAGATTGGTGCATCCGCTCTGTCTCACTGAGTTGCAAAATTTTGTAGTGACACTGACCACTGCCCCTCAGTGACCGTTGTTGAGCAAGATTCGTGACCAACGCTGGTTTGACGCCATCGTGGCGTTCAAAACCTTCTGCAAGGGGATTACCCAACTTCGTATGACGCAAAATAGATATGTCGTGGGCCAACGGCGGTGTTACCGTGCCTACCGATGATTTTACATTCCAACGTGCATTTGATACCTCACTGGGCTTCACCAGTGAAAACGCAAGCTTGTGTCTGCTGTTACTTACTTAGGTGCTTAGGCACCTGTTACCACGACTCTCCGTGACAAATTGGTACACAGTGTTCGACTGAAGCCACGAGTTGTTGACGTTTATAATTGGCCTGACGCTACGATCCATTCAAAATGTGTTTTGCCGGATGCGCTGTTATGAATGTATGAGTGTAAGCCATCTCATTTAGTCGAGATCAAAGTACACGAACAGCGATAAGTACGCGAGGATCGGCTCTGCCGTGCCTCGGGTGTGACCTGCCTCGTCGATTTCGGCTCTGTACGTACATACGCATTAACAGCCAAAGAGCTCCTGTGACAAATGCCGCCGGAACTATTCGTATCAATTCTGTCAGCACTGTCATACGTTTCGAAATTCCTTCACGTTGACATGGAAGTCCAAAACACCTTGTTAGGACTCCGGAGCTTTCTGTGGAATATAAAAACCGAGCATCTTCACAGATCAGACAACACCAACAACTCTCTCAAGTCTAAGATCAACTCACCATCATCATGTCCGCCCGCCTCTCTACTGCTTTCTGTGTTCTCCTTAGCTTGACGGCCCTTCTGGGCGTCAACGCTGGAGTAGTCCCAGTAAGCCTTGCTTCGCATCAAGTCTTGCCGTGTTGACATCGAGATACATTCTCCACAGATTGCTCGCGACGTAGAAGTAGTAAGCCTTGCTTCGCATCAAATGTCATCATGTTGACCTCACCATACAATGTGCGCAGGGCAGCTATGGTACATCAGCACTTTATGCAACCATAAGAGATACAGAACTTGACAAGCGTGTCGTGGTAAGCCTTGCTCCGCATCAAATCTCATCATGGGACCTCACCAACAATGTGCGCAGGCGCGAGAGACTGAGCTGACGTCCGGGTTCGAGACCAAGAGGGACACGGAGCTGACCTCTGGGTTCGAGACCAAGAGGGACGCGGAGCTGACCTCCGGGTTCGAGACAAAGAGGGACACGGAGCTGACGTCTGGATTCGAGACAAAGAGGGACGCGGAGCTGACCTCCGGGTTCGAGACAAAGAGGGACGCAGAGCTGACTTCCGGGTTCGAGACAAAGAGGGACGCAGAGCTGACTTCCGGGTTCGAGACAAAGAGGGACGCGGAGCTGACCTCCGGGTTCGAGACAAAGAGGGACGCAGAGCTGACTTCCGGGTTCGAGACAAAGAGGGACGCGGAGCTGACCTCTGGATTCGAGACAAAGAGAGACGCGGAGCTGACGTCCGGGTTCGAGACGAAGAGGGACGCAGAGCTGACCTCCGGGTTCGAGACAAAGAGGGACGCAGAGCTGACTTCCGGGTTCGAGACAAAGAGGGACGCGGAGCTGACGTCCGGGTTCGAGACGAAGAGGGACGCAGAGCTGACCTCCGGGTTCGAGACAAAGAGGGACGCAGAGCTGACCTCCGGGTTCGAGACAAAGAGGGACGCGGAGCTGACCTCTGGGTTCGAGACCAAGAGGGACCCGGAGCAGACCTCGGTGTTTGAAACGTATGCTGAACGACTCTAGGTTACGCTGGAAATCCGATTCTGTCAGTTGTGCTGGAAGAACTGGCAGAATCGCGACTTGGAAATTCTGTAGAGCAATTTGAGCTAGTGTATTACGCAAACGAAGATATCAGTATGTACTACGAAACACGTTCTGGGTACTTGATCGTCAGCATGCTTACATCCCAATGATCCTGATATCTCGGGAGAATGTCCGAACGTTCGAGCATTCAACGCCTAAATCACCGAAACCTTCGTAGATCATCAGGAAACATGTATGTCCATCAGAAGTACAAGCCAATGGACATACCTCGATTACATCAATCGTTCAACATGAGGCTAACCTACAGTGACAATAAATGGGAGAAAACAAAAAAGCATCGTTGACCATTCCGGGCATATATATGCGTCAGCGGTCGACTGGAAACAAGTCGTGGCCAACGACGAGAAACACTGAAGAAACACACGAAACAAAACAGAACCACGTTCTGGATTGCGAGACGACGACGACGACGGTAAGGTACAAGCTCAGGGAAAGAGGTGTCTACGATGCAATGAACCATATGTGTAGGTGTACGTAAGCCACCAGGCTTACATCGACGTCGAATTTATCTGGAGGAACATCAAAGCCATCGGTCAGGAAACGATTTTCATTGGGAGCGTGGCGGAACGTGTTTTTGGAGCTCATTGACACACGCGTCAACGTGGTCCAAAAAGCCGTCGTGCGCGATGTCACATAGCTTCTTAAACTTCACAATGATATGCCTTTTAGGAGCTTTACAACCGGTCTAGAAGGAGAAGAATCCTGAGAGAAAGTCAGCGGGAACAGCGGGCTACTCATGTGGGCATTGTGGATCCAGAGTGTTAAGGACAAGGTTCGGAATACTATTGACCAGGGACATCTATATGTAAAATCCAATCGAGCTTCGAGCACAGCGCTACTCAAGCATGCACCTTCAGTGTGTGACATACGTATATGATATAGACACATATCGCGGATTGCGCCAGTGCTAGTGTGACTACCGGATATTGCGAGCACACATGTCATTCCGACGTTAAACCGTGTAGCCGAGAGCAAGCTCATCATGCATACATGATCGCAAGGTATTTCTGCCCCGGGAGCTTGAGCCTAACAGTGAATGTGTGGATGGTGGAATCAAGGGGAGAAATGGGGACAGCTGCGGACCGTTGGTTCGAAGCGTACAAATCGATTGAACATCTACAAAATTTGGTTTGTATGAATACTGCGGATGTCACCAAAAAAAACACCAGAGGTAAACCGCTCTACACGCCGACTTGATCCTCGGCCCGTTCCTCATAAAAGCCGCATCTAAGAGTATGCCGACCGTGATGGCCACCCCAATGGCGATGTAGCCAAAGTTCACCCCCAGCGCAACCATACAGAGACCTAGTAAAATTACAACACGTCAGAACCGGAATTAAATCCAGAACAGAAGAGCCTACCGCCCGCGTGCGAGGAACGCCAAAGAGTAAGCGAGAGAAAACTGCATCGTGCGAAAGCAACCGACGAGACACAGGACCTCCGATCCCACCAACTTGGATACTTGCTGGCACTGAGCGAATAGTCAATGCCAGTGCTCTGTGTTTCGGAAAGTTCCCTACCTCCTGTTTATTGCCTCCGCTATCGCGCTGGCTAACTTGAACGACGCCATGTAAGACACTCCCATGCAGGAGAACTGGATCGACAAGAATGTCGGCGAGTAATAAACCATGCTGGAAATGGAGTCGAGGTTTTGAATTGGTAGAAACAGCACGCGTATAGTATTCGCAAACATAACTAGTGATTGCTGTGAAAATGGACAAGTCAGTTTTGCAAGACAGAATGTAAATGAACGGTAGACTCACGCCCTCTCGTATCCCCATCATCGTATCGCGCAAGCGTTCGCTATACTTCTTCCAAGCCGTTTGCCTTTCTCACTTCCTGCCATAATTCCTCGAGATCAGGCTGTCTGAGAAAGATGCCACAGAAGAAGGTGAACCAACGCCGAACGCGGGCATCTGAGGTAAGTTTCCATTCATCAGGAAGGTCTGTGAGCTGCATTTCGCTGTGTCCGTGTGTGGAAGGTGAGATGACATCCATCTTCGTCTTGTCTTTAGAGATGTCGCTGCCCGAATCAAGTGGTAAGAGGCAAAGTGATTGAGCACACAGACCAGACACTTTCAACCAAGTGCGAGACACGTGCGGCTTAGATCAACGTCGGGACTCCCAACTTCCAAGTTCAAGCCACATACATATAAGTCAGTTGATATTAGTGCGAAAAAGGAATTGTATCACGAGAAGCGCACATATATATATGGTACTGATCATCTTTACCGTGCACAGTGTGCATACAGGTTCTAATACGGCAGATCAAGAGTAGTCTTAGCGCAGCTGGAGGTTGGCAAAATGTGTCTCCTGTGTTTCTGACACCTCATACACGTCAGTCGTCCCCGTCGGTGTGACCGTATCACGTCAGTGCTGCGGGTCCTTTCGGAGAAAGAGAAGGCACTGAGCTGAGCGCTAGCTGGGCAGTGCATCCCTGTACTTGTCTGCCAGAGACTCGGTGGAGAGGAAAACGGATAATGGGACCTCAGAACTGGCGTGACCGGACCCTTGGCACCCTTTCAGTTGCCTCTCGTACTTTCCTAACTGGTTTTCATTAACGATTTCAGCATTCTGTGTAGCAGCACTACATCCATCAATGACACGTCCTTGTAGCTGCAAAGAAGTTGTTGTCATTCCGTACATCAATCGATCATGACAGTTGCTCAGTGCTAGATCTCGAACTCGAACTTCAAAGTCTCTCCTTTGACTCAGAGTCTTTGACGCACGATCTGCCCCTCCTTACTGTCTTTGCTACCCTTTTCAAATTGAGCGCTGCTTTCCCAAAATACTCAGTACAAATACCACGAATGTTCCTCACAACCCTGCGATAGCCCTCGCTCGACAACACCAAGTCAGCCCCATCATGATAATAACACCCCAGTTCACACCACCAACCTCTTCAAGGCCCCCAACAGCGTCAACGGCGGTCAGCTTATCCATGGTCCATACAGTGTTTACTCCTCCCTCCCCCTATATTCCCTACGCCTAGCAAGGCGGTACCAGATTCACCTTCACCATTCCCTCGCTATGGGCATACGCTTTCTGCGACAACCACTGCTTCAGGAGAGTTATATCTCTTTGGCGGTCTCGTCCGCGAAACAGCCCACAATGATTTATACATTTTTTCTGCCCATGATCTGAGCGCGACTCTCGTTGAGACATGTGGAGAAACACCCTCGCCAAGAGTCGGCCACGCTAGTGCATTCGTTAGCAGCGTTCTTATTGTATGGGGAGGCGAGACCAACGCAAACCCCTTGTTCGATCGGTCAGAACAGCATGATGATGCGCTATATTTACTGAACCTCGGTGCGTTCATCCTACTTCACTGTCTGATAAGCATAGTTCATGTACATGTACACCAGTTTCACGAGAGTGGATGCGGGTAGTTATGCGCGCGGTCCTGTACCTTCTGGACGCTATGGTCACGCTGTTACTATGGTCGGCATCAAATTTTCGTCTCCGGAGGACAGGTCGATGACGAGTTTTTGAATGACCTCCATGTAGCTAGAGCTGGGTATGTCCTCTTGCTGTCATGCTTTCCCTTTCTTCACATG
>NW_024537896.1:0-20945 GCF_016628075.1 Suillus paluster | reverse complement strand
ATCTGACGCCATCACTGCAAGCTCTCCTGTACTGGAAAGCTCACCGCCTTAGGTAGAGCACGTTATTCGAGTCACAAGCGATCGTTATCATACGACGTTCCTGCGATTGGCGGTGGGTCTCCAATCCGCTCAAGGTCTAGCTCTGTCGCGCACGGCCCTTCGTTGGTAGGTCATAGAAACTCAGTGCTTCCGTCTTCGCCCGTCCGCTCTGGTCTCCCGCGTGGTGCTTCACTCCAATTTCAACCTAGTAGTTCCTTCGCGGATTGCGACTACGACGGAGTAGATCTTGCTATTGATATCAAGAGCGATGTCACACATCCAGGACACCCGCCAAGGCTCTGGTGGAATCTGACAGTTCCATGGGACGCAGATCAGCGGTGGGCCCCCGCAGAATTTGTATGCCAGGATGAGCCGAGAGTGAAATATGATGAAAGGCTGAAGCCGCTTGAACCGGACACGGTGGTGCTTGTCCCATCCGACAATGAAGCTCGCGAGCGTAAGGCGCTCAGGTCGTCGGGTGTCGGAATCCCGGAAGATGAGAGAGCGGCAACGGTATCCAAGAGTGTTTTTAAATCCTTTCGACGGTATTCGTTCTCACAGCGCATCGTCGTGGGCGATGAATCGCAGGCAGCAAACAGACAATCTCAAAGTCTTCGCCTTAGTGGCGCCGAACGAGATGGTTTCCAGAGGGCACAGGATGTGAGTCCTTCCTCGTCCCTTTTGTACCTTCTCACGTGTAGCTTTGCAGAATGTTATCTTAGCGTGCTACTCAGTAATGACGCGAGACGAGCTAACTGCTGAACATGTGAACAAGAATTCCACGGTCTCCTGTATGTTGTCTCTCTTCGCTAATCCGAAAGGAAATTTGATTTCGTCCTCTTAGGCATTGTCTCGACCCTCGGGACAATTGCTAATGAAGCACTCCCTGTTCTTAAGACCATTCTGGAATGCACGTATGACGCCGTCGCGCTTGTTCCGGTACCCTTTTTCCTGGAGGCGTCGCGAACCCTCCTAATAATCTGGGAGGCATGCGAGCAACTTTCAGTGAGTTGATTTGTGTTATGCATGGCTACTCGTCCCCATCGTTCCTGACATCACCCTTCAACGTCATCCTGCAGTCGAATCGACTTCTTGCCTTCGCCTGGTGGAACGTTGTGCCGGAATGTTGTACTTCGTGCGTGAGCAGATCGAAGGGGTCGGTCCTTTCGTTGGCAAGGAACTCGACGCGGCTTTCCACGTCTTCAGAGAAGTCATCTTCCAGGTATGTTCTTACTGTCTGTCTGTCTGGCTCTGCTCTAGCTTTGTCACTGACGTAAATCGTAGATTGAGAGGTTTCTCTGCAGAATCAGCCGTCGACCGATGCTCAAACGCTTCATCAGGAGAGCTGAAATTGCGAAAGAACTCTGCAATTGCGACCAGGCTTTGATGGATGCTTGGCTGAGATTCACAGTATGCCAGTTTTTTCTAACATTTTCACCATCTGATGTGACAACTCGCGTTACAGGCAACGGTCTCTGTAAACATCGTCAAGGACGTGAAATGCCTTGACGGGAAGGTTGAAGAGCTGAAGTCGGCGGTTTTGGAGCACAGCACCACGACGTCGCTGGCACCTGCACCACCGATTGCGGACATTGAGACGTCTGCAACATGCGTTTTAGGCCCGAAGTGCAACATGAAGCATTCACTTCCAGAGACTGTCCACTGTCTAACGACCACCGAGGGCGAGATTCATCGCGAGTTACCCCCTATCTTCCCTGAAGATAATCTGGATAATGAACTCCAACATGACCAGTTCCAGCTCGATCATCTCCCGGACTTTATCGGCACCGCGCGATGCGATGCCGACGTCCTCAACGGTTTGGAGATTGATCGGAACGAAGTCGTCGAGACCATGAAGGCGATGCGACGACAGTTAGAGTCGCTGCGCAATGCATTCTCGCGGACGCCCACCGTAGTCAGCGATGGTACTCTGGCTGAAATGGAACTTCTGGATGCTGGTATCGTCTCCATGTCAAGCTGCACTGCATGCAGGTGCGCGGCGACACTGGCAATTTTGTCGCACCATGGGAGCTTCCTTCATGGACGATCACGCGGTGAGTCCCGCCTCAATTTCATGCCATACTCATGTACTAATAGAGTTGCGCAGGTACGAGGTCGACCGGTTCGAGATGATCGGCCAAGGATCATTCTCCAGAGTCTACGCCGGATCCTGGCGCGATAGAGTGGTCGCCATCAAGGTTCTGCACGATTTCACCCCAGCTACGGCGTTCCGCCGAGAGGTTCAGCTCTGGCGCCGACTCAGGCACCCTCACGTGGTTCGTATGTTCGGAGCGAGCAGCGCTCAGGGATCCAAACCATGGTTCATCGTCAGCGAGCTTTACGAACGCGGAAGCCTTGTGGAGTGGTTGCTGGCCGCAGCGCGGGATGACTATGCCACTCCACGCGGAAATGAAGAGCATCTATTTCGTCTCATGCGTCAGATCGCTCGCGGGATGGAATACTTGCATGCCGAGGGGGTGGTGCATGGTGATTTGAAGGTTCGCGACCGATACGACGTTTCAACACTTGCTCACCTATATCACGGAACAGTGCGCGAATATTTTCATGAACAGGGCAGGAAGCTGCGCCATCGCTGACTTTGGCCAGAGCGAACTCAAGGATGAGGCCTATAGGCGAAGCGGGTGTCACCAACTAAGTATGTCAGTTATTGAAGTAATGCCTTGTTTCTGACGACCTGATCACACAGAGGGAACTCCGAGATGGAAAGCACCAGAACTTTTAGACGGTGCCCCAAGGCCAACAATGCAAGCGGACGTCTACGCTTTTGCCATTTGCTGCGTCGAAATCCTCAATATGGGCGACATTCCTTATGGCACCCGAGACGACGAAGACGTAAAGAGGATTGTGCTTGGTACGTTCAAGGTATCGTGTCTAACTTTCAACGTTGCTTATGTGTCTCTAGAACACGACGCTCGCCCAGAGATTTCTAGCAGTCCTCTTGCCAGTATCGTTTTGCCAGTCATCCACTGCTGCTGGGCACGTGACCCTCCTTGTCGCTCGTCATTTTCCATGGCAATCGCTATGCTTCTCAGCTGTCGTGATTCTGTATTTGTTTGCGGTGCAGACGGCTGCACGCCCGGTGGTCCGGCGAACTCGCCAACCGTCAGCTTCCCGGACCGCCCCTCTCCTGACCTTCGAGTTCCTGCCACACCGCCCCGTGAAATCCATTCTTGGCTAGCACACACCTCGTCGATGTCCGCTGGTTACAACACGTTATCTGCATTCGGATCTGAGACCGGAGATACAGATTCTGGCTCGCAGGACATTCCAGAGTCGTCCATGTCCAGCGAGACATCGTGTTGCGAGGAGCTGGACGCTTTCGACGACGCCAGCACCCCCGTCGACAACACAACCGAAAGTATCCTTCCGAGATGTCCATGAACGCGTGGGCACAGGCCTAGGCAAAACGAGAGGCGCTACAGACTTTTGGGCCAAAGACACACATGGGTATGGAGAATTGTGTACGTTATTCTGTTCGCCTTTTCCCGCTGATCCGATCACGTATGTGGATGCTCGTTGTTTGCAGTCACGGACGCCGCTCTGGTATCCATCACCCGTCGAAGTGGGTGCTGTGGGATATGTCTCCAACCTGACGGGGAGTTTATCACCCTGTGCAACGCCATCAAGATTGGAGGCAAAGAAGAAGGCCGAGGGTGATGTAACAAAATGCATACCTCCCTTGCTGGATTACGGTAGTACCAGCATCCGGAAGACACATCACGGTCATAAACACGGCTCGAGTGCGCTGTCAGGCATCTTCAACCGTGGCGGCGGTCATAAAGAGTGCGTTTTACTGGCTTATGAGTGTATATTTGGTGTTGAACATTTGCAGGGAGCACGTATCTCACAGGCAAGCATTTACCGTGCACGCTGGTAAGAAGACAGCTGGGGTATACGCCGAGCGCTACGAGCGCCAGAATTTCTCAAACGAGAGTCTTCCCGCAGCTACGCGGTGGTTTAAAGACAATATCCGCAACATCCTGCAAGAATACGCGCCACATCACTCTATTCAGAAAGAGGATGTCTTCTTCGGTACGTATATTCCAATCTCTACTTCTGTCAGCTTAGTCTTAGTGATGCTGTTCTACAGTCACCGGCACTATTAGCGCGCCTGACTACGCTCTCTTCGTCACTGATCCCATCTCGTCAGGAGAGGCGTACTTCAATGTTTTCGCTTCGCGCAAATCGCACCGTCCATGGGGCACTTTCACGGTCAAGTCTGATGGTACGGAGTCCTTCCCCACGAGGACCACCTTTACTAGTAAGGTGTCACGGTCGCACCAGACCAAGACCTTGGATACGATACTCCTCGCACGACTCCGTTTCGCGCCTGATGCGGAGGAGCCGACCCTGCAGTAGTCGCATCATCCCTCCCATCTTATTTAACAGGCTGGCTACATTCCTTTCTCCTGTTTCATGTACTATCACTGTTCCGACCGACATACCGCATTGTACACATGGATATCATGTAGTTTTGTATCGAGCCTGCACACGTGTACCATACCAAATCATTTAATCTGGTCGAACTGACGATGGTGGAGTAGATGTATGTGGTGATACACCGATATCATTCCCAGCAGCCTCGAGTATGCGCATTAGCATGACCTCGGTACCACCGTGTCGGTCCGTCGTCGGTGCTCATCTCGAATACTTTGAACAATTAATTACTCTTCAAGCTCAAAATGCAGAAGCACTGAGAACACCCATCACAGGCTACTTATTGTGCTTATCTGCCTTGCTATAAGTGGGGAGCGGCAACTGAGCCAAAGAAATTGTGGCATTATGTAAGCAAGAAATGCGGTCAACGACACGACCCTTGAACGTTCATCGAGCAGCGCCGGCGAAGTTCAACTTGAAGACATAACTTACGATGGCAGGATACAAGCTACCTCTCAACAAGACCCGACTGTTATACCTTGAGGCCCAACGGCACAACAACGCTACCGCCGACTTATCGAGTCTCGGTGGTGCTATCGGGACAGTCGTACAAGTTACCATCAAAAGCAGAAGCGCAAGGTAACAAGTCAACTGCAGGAGATAGTTTCATTTTATCCTTAGAGTCTTGACCGTGTTTAACCTCCAGGCCTTCGAAGGTAGAACTGGCCATATTTGCTATAGAGCAGCACGATATCACGGTAAGCATGCATGAGCCATGGCACATGCCAAACCTGAAGTCACTCACATGTTCAATTGGTGTTTTGACAGACGGCTATCGAGACACTACTACTTGGACACGTAAATGACACAGAGAGGCTTCCAAAGCGCGTGGTCATTCGAGAAGACAGGCTGCTGGGATACATTCTTGTTGGCGGTAAGGAACTACATTTTCTGCTTCGTCAATTTACCCCATTACAAACTCGTCCAAAAATCACTTTTTAAACCGACTACCGAGCTCATTATGTTCCTTTCAATGACGATTCCAGAGCGAAAGAGATGGACGTACGGACGACGGAAACAGTTCTACTGGGGCGGACATCCGCTAAGGAGTGGCAAAGACAAATGGGTATTCTATTTCGAGACCACGAAATTGCAGGCTAACTACACAAGACGTTGACTCTGGAGTTGTTTTTGTAGACCATGGCTCAATGTCTATCGAACTGTCAGCAGCATCGCTGTCGCCCATGTGTAGACTCCAACGTACAGCCGATGCTAACCACCCGGCGACACCACTTGGCCTTTATAAATGCCCTATTTTATCCTGCCATCTTGCGCATACAAACTGTATACATACATGCCCCGCGCATCACCCGCATAAGTTGCCTATATAAAAGCGTGCCTTTCCTACCTGCATCGTGCGTGCGTGCATCCAAAGTCTCATACAGCCAAGACCTTAGAAAAGCTTGATTTAAACGTATATGCTCATTCACGGATAAATATGCTAATAAGTGCACTGGAAGAAACACCACGACCCTATCATCTTACTTTACACAAGACTGGGGAATCAAAATATGTATGAAGGCGGATATATGCGTACTCATCATTATCAGTATATATCATAGATCATTCGCATCAAAATAACCGCAGCAGAAGTTCAGAAAATGCTGCCAGAGACTTCCAACCACCCCTGGAACAAAGCAGGAGGTTCATGCCGTGCAGACATGCCCTGAAATTCATGACGTCCTGGCTTGTATCTTCCCGGTTTGGCGCTCAGCTTGGAAGTGCCGCCCCGAGACTTCGTGGGTGTTTGGACAACGACTGAGTTATCAGAAGGTATCGTCTTGTAAGAAGTACCCATCGTGTAAGAGATGAAGGGGCTACTAGTAAATACAAGTTGTCACCTACCACTATTGATCTTGAGCTGGGGAGAGACGCTAGAAGGTCATCTGCGCCACCTAAGACGACGGAATCCTGAATATTCTCCTCCATGTCAAGGAAATTGACAGAGCTGGTCTCCGGACATGGCTGATCCCGTCGCTTCGTTATTGTAAGCAATTCGGCACCCTGTTGTTGCTGAAGAAGACACCTCCGCTCCCGTATAACGGCGCTTTGCATCATAAGCAAGTCGATGTGCGCCTTGATTTCACTAATTTGCCCGCGAAGCGAAGCCAATTGATTCTGAAAAAAAACAAACATAAATGTTTGAATTAGACGCCAGAACTCGAAGGGTTCACCTCTGTGTCGAGGGACACGCTATCGTGATGATTGTACATGACACTGTGCTATAGGTCTAGTGACTAGCAAGAGAAATAATAGTTGTGAGTGAACTATACTTCGGGGAAGAGTATGCTAGTGTCAGTGGGAATGTACTGACCTTACATGCACAGAATTGCACCTTTTAAATTATACATTGGTCTGATGGCAGCGCCAGTTTGAAGACTCCATCTTTGAGTTTCTTGGGTTCTTAGTCAATATAGTTGCACAGGACCTTGATCATCATCACTGCACTGCCCAAGTCGGTCGCAGATGCCGTTACGGTGAGTATAACGTTATGGTTGGAATTTGGCAGAGCTCTTCGTTTCAGGGTGTGGGAACAACACCAGCAGGCAACTACTGAGACACTAAGTATAGGGATGCTCAATAACCTTTTCATGTAGTTTTGTTACCTAGTGTCTGTTTTTCTCTGGCAATATTTGAGTCATGTAAGTGATTTTTCATACAGTATCTTCGGTACTTATGAGACATGTTGAAATATTCAAAAGAATCTGATTTAAGAGCAGGTTTAGCAATGCTACATGATAAGGTTTAGTGCTGATGATGCATTGAAGGGTTTAGGAACACTACTACATGAAAAGGTTTAGGTAGCTACTGTACAGTGAGGATTAGGACGAGGACACTCTGCGACAAGGTTTAGAACTCCCATGCGAAGGTTTAGCCGAGCGGTGGTGGACAAATTAGGAAAGGTTTAGGGTCCGTGTAGGTAACTTACGAAAGGATGACCGTAAGATCAAGTGCACAGCGACAACGACATTGTAGAATTGAGCATCCCTATAACAGCACTTACTTATATAGCCTGGCGACCTCCGTCAAAGCTAAGCGGTGTAATTGAGTTAAACTGACAGGTCCCAGCGCTCAGACCTTCAGGTCCCTGCCGCAATCATCATCAATAAATGACGCCACCCTTGGCACGTCTGAGAGGTCGCCGCAGACTGTCAAATGGTGTACCTGGATTCTTTTGTGATGACTGGCACATCACAGATTTCCTAGATATCGAGAGGGAGAGAGACCCCCTTGAAGGAGCCCGTCCATGTCTCCTCCTGTGACTCGGATAGGTGATGACTCCATCTTGAACCTTGTGAAGACCGAGGCTCTCGTACTTTTGTATGTCGAGAGTTCACATTGCATAGTAGGAATTGAAGGAAGCTAATCGCTTTTGTTGTTTGATACACAGGAAAATCTGATTGATGACATACTTTGCGATGGATTAGAAGCTTCAGCGAGGCTACCGTCATAGCGCTGGAAACCTTAGGTATCGATATATCGTGTGTCGTCAAGCTTCTGTTGACTTGCTGGTGTCTTCATTAGATCTCCCTGCATTCTGCTTGTTACAACAAAAATAGGTGGCGCGTAGTACGTACCTTGTCTCCGGAGTGAACGTGAAACCATTTGACCCTTGCACCTACTGTTTGTTTATCGCCCGTACTGCGATACATCAAAATGCAAGTGAATAAGTCGCCTCCCTTTTGCCTCCCTTCGATCATTTCTTGTGGGATCAAATACTTTCTCCTAGCCAGGCCTATACAAGAAGGAAGACAAGTTAAACAACGTTACGGGTGACGACCTGCATTGGCTTTGCAATCAACCGGGAGTAGCCGGGTGGGTTCGGAGACTATGGTCAAAGGGAAGGTCTTATCCCCAAGTCCGATATTCTCGTGTTTGAGTCATCGGGATCTGGTTTGGAGAAAGGTATGAGGCAAGTATGGGGAGCACCATCATCTAGAATGATGGGGCCCATCAACCTAAAAAAAAATGCTCCATGCTCCTCCCCATACATATGCAACTGCCAGATTGACAAAGTGAGCGAGTGTGCAACACCTTTCACACTCGTGGTTTCCCATGCGTCCATTTTCTCTCTGATTATGTTTGTTCCAGGCCTCTGAAACGAACGGAGCTCGATGAATTGGGCCCTCTGCGTTTCACCGTTTCACCAACGAAACATCCGCTTCTTCGCGCATAGGACCACGCTGAATGGCACCCAATGTGCTTGGACTCTTCGCAGAATTTCTCTTAAGCTTTTCACACTTGGGGTCCATCCAATCATGTTCTCCGGAGTTGAACGGCTCCGAAAAGGTAGGCTCTCCTTCATCCTTCCAACGATAGATGTTGGTTTATCAGACTGTCTCTTTTATGTGCTTCCCGACGGCCTCTTGTCTCCTGATGCCACGTCGACCGCTACAGCCCAAATAATCACCTATTCACCTGATCTGAGATGCATTCAACCTACTTCCGAAGGTGAAACAATTGAGCAAGTTGAGTTGTGCAATGCGCTCAACACTGCTGCCACTGAAAGCGTTTCCACTCAAGAAGGCCCACAGTTCTGATCGGCGGTGTTCGTAGATAAGACGCTCCATCCCCTGCTCGCTGGACAAAACCACAAATATGACGATGTGTCTGCGAATAGTAGCACCGTATGAGATACCTTTTATTGGATTGTACTCGCATTAACAATTGTTGTGCAGTTCATGTTTGTTACCAAAACGACAAAAACATTTGGTGACAGAGCGCTCACGATTTTACATAGTCTTCTATATGCACTACATACTTATGCGGGGTGAGTACTCTTTGGTTTATCCCTTCCGATGCTCAGAGTATCATCGACTCAGGATGGTATACGCATTTTCCTTCCTGGTGTTTAAATCTAATTCCATCATACTTTTAGGAATAGTCGGATGCGGTTTGTTGATTTTCATCTCACACTGGTCGGTTCGGGCTACAAGAGATTATCATGTTTCCAATTGACTTCGTGAATGGTTCACTTTCTCCGGATAGCTGGGCGCGGCGTACCCAACGCCTTGTAGATTACATACGTTCACTGTTGAATTGAGCAAGACTTGAAGACATATTCAAAGGCCTAGAGCTTGGATATGCTCACCGGCGCCCTCAGAATACCTGTCCTTATCTTTAATCAACCCTCTATGAGTCAACGCTTTGTATATCACTTACAAATCGACTCGGATTCCCCCACTTCATGTGTTATATCATCGTGTTCTGTAAGTGCAAGCATGATTCAGTCCCAATGACAACCTGTATAGTACTCTACTGACTTCATCCTGCATCTTTCTAGCAATCTTCCTCCATATATATATTTCCTCTCTGCTTTAGGTGTTCGTCGAATACTTGCACTACCGTCCAGGGTGAGCAATCGAGGTATTGGCAGTATATATTGTGCCCGAGCCACATTAGCGTAGGTAGCCAAATGTAGGTGCGGCATTCACACATGTTACATGTTGTCTCCGCTGTCATGCGCCGCCCGCCAAGGCTTGTCGAGGAGCCATGTATCAGACATCGACCGGGGACCTTAGCGATTTGGCGCGGAGCCGTCATGCTCGTAATGTCAAGGTGTCACTGATGCCCGATGATTCTCGATTCGGTGGTATTGGTGACGATGCGCCTGAATATCGAGATCCAAGGCGGTCGCGCTTCAAAGCTTCGGACGAACGTTCGTGGCCTCCCAGACGACCTCGGATGATAGCCATTGAGTATGAGCCTTCCGATTTATTTGTCTTGATCAAGTTTCAACGGTCCATGACTCTCAGGGCCAGAAGAACTGTCTCCATCGCTGGAGCATTAAGAAACCCTACCGTCCTTCACAGCTTAGTTGGAGATGAACAAAATCTGTAGTCATATCACTCTGTGATCTTTATTACCATCAACCCGGAACCAAAGTTGGCACCGCGACAAACATAAGAAATAGTTGTATCATACTCCACTCTACACCACTAAACCTCATCCCGCAAGACGTAGAAGTTAATCTAAACGCGCTAACATTTAATGAAGACTGAGAGCGTAGTTGAAAATGCAATCAAAGAAGAAAAACCGTGATCCGTTGAGGACTCGTGACCCAGCACTTAGACATTGGAAGGGGCTGTAACGAGAAGGGGGAGGCGAATGAATGAGAGGGTGGTCTGCTGTGTCCAGAACAGCGAGAGGGCGCCGTAGTATGCACCGAAGGAAGCGATTATACCCAGGGCACCACCTGCGGTTGCCAAATGCGGGTTGCCTGCATATCGGGCGTCAGATAGAACATGAAACTAGGAAGGTGAAAACGCACCGGTGAAAGCGTTTGCAGAAAGACAAGTAAGCGCGCAGACGGTGAATCCGAGCGTTGCAACGATAGGAGCTGTCGTGCGGATTGCACCAAGCCTATACAAGTTATTAGAATTGTGTGCGAATAGTAAACTCCCTTAGACTCACAAGAAGACGAACGTAATCAAGTCCCAGATGGCGAGGTAGATGCCGATGGCGTTGTAGAACTCCTGTCCGACAACTCCGTCGACGGTATATGCAGCCCTAAAAGGTTGTCAGGGGGGACATGTAGCAACGCTTTCCGACAACATACGCAAGGCCGATTTGAGGCAGGTAGAGAGCACCATATGAGAAGTTGAAACCTCCGTAGGTAGTAAATACCGTTGCGCTGAAAGTGTTACTATGTAAAATGTGAGTGATAGCTCCCTCCACACAGAGATGAGAAACATACCCGAGGAACATCTCCCACATGCCCACAAGTGTTTGTGAGATGCCACCGTAGCTGGAAACGACTACGTCAAGTTCAAGATCATTTGTGAATAATGAAAACTCACAAGGTGGCAAAAACCATGACCAAGCTGGGTGAGCCGACGTTCTTGGAGGCGAGCGTCAGGATTGACGAGCACAGGAAGACGGTACCATAGGCCAACATGCCCAAAGGTGCCTAGAAGCCAATTAAATGCTGTCGACATACTATGAGTAAATCATGGCAAACGTACAGGGTTACCAAACGTCCTCTGGTAGGGCTGCATCTGTGTAGGGGGTGCAGGGCCGTCCATGGCGACAGTCTGGACGTAGTAGTTGTCCTTTACGCCCTCCTTTTCGGTAATCGAGTTCGAAGACATGACTAGATGATCAGTGCCGACTTGTTGTGCTAGAGAGAGTTGGGACAACAGCAGGTGTGCACATCTTGTGCAGTCCTTTATAATAGTAGAACTCGCGTATCTCCGTTGACGTATGGTGTGCGGTGCCAATTGCACGCACGCACTCCGCTGCAGTGAATAGCGTGATAAAGTTCTAATCTGAGTGAGAGAGCGAACGTTTCGAGGGCGGGTGACAGTAGCTTCCAGGAACTGATACAAGAGACGTGCATACTGTTCACTTCTCACTCACGATCCAACTACTCCCGATTATCTGGCGCAGAGCTCCGAGGAAGAGTCCAGACTGGAATAAAAATCGCAGGATATGATTGTGGTTCCCCCATTTTCTATTTTATCTTTCCCCCTCTACTTGATAGAATTACAGTCTATGCTTGGCCTATGCAAGTATTTCTGTCCAGATGAGTGAGAGTATTAGTTGTTCATAGTAAAGGAACGGTAATCTTCCTTCTATTGGAATACCTATTAGGGGAGATAATGTTAGTCGCGACTCGATGATTTACATGAGACGAACAACCTGGTTTGGGATTGCGCATCACGCCACTGGCATTTGTTGAGATACGGTGTCTTGATAGCGTTGGTTAGAAAGTCAAAGAAGTGATCAATGGGCCGGAACGGGTAACCTGTCCAAGTTCGGGTGGAAGAATCCCCACGCACGTCGTCCCAGGCGATAACAACTGGCCTGAGTTTTTAAGTTTTTGTACCTCTGCAGGCCTGAGACTCTGGTTGCGTCTGTAATTGTGCACAGTCCATAGTCCTCCCACTCTCATCGCTGCCAGTTAAGTATCATTTTTCATAACAGGTATTGTTCTGTCAATCTAACCTTGGCTTTTCAAGCCATGAAGTCACGTTATTTCTGGGTTCTCGCTCCCTCATCCCAGCCCTGTACAATGTATGAAATGATAACGGCCCACTATCTTTAGATAAAAAGCTGCTGGCCCTGGGTGTTTCAAATTCGGTGTTTCATTTCGGTTTTCTGGAGGAGCAATTCACACACACACCGAGTGACCCACGGTGAACATACGAGTACTCCGATGCGCCGCGCTATAGCAGGTAGCAAGCAGCAAGAGGTAGCCGAAGACCAAAGGTACGGAAATTTGCTCGACATGACAACGCCCTTGACCCACCAGGAAAGCTTTACAAAACTCACCCATCCAGTCATCTTATCGCCAAATGGCTGGTTGTGTCCGACCATCCGCTATACGTTGGACTTGAGCAGTCCTTCATTCTAGCCGTAATTTTTTTTACACGTAGTTGCTACTCACTTTTGTATCAGATTGACATCTGGATGTCTCGACTGAACACATGAAGTTGCCAAGTTGCTGATTGAATTTGCGATGGCAGCAGTTGTGCATCCGCTGGGTACAAGCTAAGTACGTGCGAAGTCCTCGGAGCCGTGCTTATTTAGGGTGCAGTTCGCCTATGCTTCCGACCACACAAATATAACTCCCTATGCTATCGGGCAGCAATTATCAACGGAGCATTACCCGATGGACCGAACTGTCATGCGCAGGGATCATATGATACTGGCCGACGTTCCAGCAGCAGTGACCAAGCCCGTAACAACCAAATAGTTGCAGGTAGAATTGGTTTTCACAAGTTTCTTCGATACCAACTTGTGCAGCTACAAGTGGATACTGGAAATGCTCTCAGGCGCACTCAGCACACGTCGAGGTCCAATATAGTGGCCACAGAAGTACGAGAAACAATATTTCCCTTTTCAAGTTGTCATAAGATGTTGATTTGAAGTTTCGGTCTACGAGCATTGGCGCATCTCACACTTACACGCTGTTAAAACCGACGAGCTGCCTTTCGTTCTAGCGTCTTGACAGATATGATATCACAGGTTTGTCAAATGCATTTGATACCGGGAATGTGCTTCATGAGATAACGCAAGGAGTGCGACGCTAAATATGTTCAAAATGCAACAGTCGAAGTTTTAAAGTTATGTCCTTCCTAATGCCTTCCATTATGATGGATCTAAATACATCAAATTTTTCGTCCACAGCAGCCATGCCGTGCTACCTGTTTCAGCAAGTTTTGGACAACAACAAGTTACTTGTGAACGAGTCATAAGACTAATTAAGTAGATCAAGAAATCGTCGACAGCAGCCATGCCGTGCAGGTACCTGTTTCAGCAAGTTTTGAAAGACAACCAGCTACCTCTGAGCGAGTCAGGAGACTAAGTAAGTAGATCAGAAAAATTAACAACAATAGGTGCTACTTTACTGAAACCAGTGACCATGCCGATCCATCGTGTTTTTCTGGGGATAGCTCGCACAAAGGTAACCACACCTGACCAAAACAGCTCGAGAATCGAAGAAGCGCAGCAGTCCCCTAACTGTTTGGAAATGCATGCTTATAAGACAGAGATATTGAATTCTTTTTACTTGACTATTGCTTAGCTACATGATTTTGACCATTTCACAAGTTATCCAAGCACAGTTTTTCGGTGCTTCAACCGCTAACAAACTGTGCCCCGGGATGTACCACTCGTTACATAATCATCAGTTCAACTTCCGCGACTCAACTCATGTTCCTAGTCCTCACACATTGCCTTGAAGCTTGAAGTCTCCGTGTTGGAGTTCTCTAATTACACCAGCGGTTTCTTCAACAATGGCTTCAATTCTTCGGTTGTACAAGTCGGTGGTTTCAAATCCACCTTGCGTAGTTTTGTTTGCTCAAGTATTCCAGTGCTGCTCTCATCCGAAGACCTATGTTCGCACAATCTGTTACTGCCGCTGTTTTATTTGGTGCAGGTGATGTGATTGCCCAGCAAGCTATTGAGCGTCAGGGCAAGAATCATGATGTGAGTATTGATGCTAGTACCGTATAAAGAAACTGGTGTTGATCATCTGTGCAGTTCATGCGTACTGCACGTCTCACTTTTTATGGAGGTATAAGCCGAGTATGGTCTTGACTCTTGAATTCTAATTCATGCCTTATTCTATTAGGCGCGTTCTTTGGTCCAGCATTGACAAAATGGTATCAACTTCTCAACCGGATCAAGTTCCCCAGTCCTACGAAGGCTGTCGTGTATCGCGTATGGGAGTACTACCTCCTCGAACCTTCATGAGGGAATGATCGCCTTTTTGCAGGTTTGGCTCGACCAGGCGATCCTGACTCCCGGTTCGTTGACTCCATGTGGGAAGATCTACTGTGTTTCTCACTCTCTTCACTCTTCTAGTGGCTGTCGGATTCTTTTTCGGCACAATGAGTATTCTAGAGGGAAAAGGTATTTCTGGCGCACAGGACCGCATTAGTACTGTAAGTTACACTCCCCTTGCACTCTGGTACCGTTTTACATATCTCACAGGCATACACCCCAACGTTAATTCGTAATTGGTAAGATTTGCGGTGTTGCCTACGCATCATGCGCTCAAATATATACAGGGGTGTCTTTATACCCACCCAAATCATCAACTTCGCTATCGTACCGCATCATCTCCAGTTTGTTGTCGTCAGTGTTGTCAGCTTGTTTTGGAGTAAGTGGGAGTTTACTTGAAGTACCTTCCTTATTGACGATTGTCTATCAGACACATACCTCAGCGCTGTCAATGCCAGTTCGCAGCATCAGGAAGCAATCGAAGCAGATAAAAGCACCGAGAAGCAGCATGATCGTACCTCGTGATGTGTTCTCACCAGCATGTGTATATCAACTAGACCATCAGCACCCCGAAAATATAACTGCCACTCCGCATGGAAACCTTAATGTTGTCGGAGCATTCAGGATGCCGCATCAAGTCTAAGGTGGACGCGCAAGCTATGCCAAGCTATGCATTGAATATCTCGAGCATCGACGCTGCACATGGACGTCCCATAGGGGTCCGCGACATGGCTTCCGATCCGGAACGCCCTTTGTTCGAAACCAGACATTTCAGTTACAGTGTGAGCTATCTCAGGATCCGCGCCTATCCACGCTCGTCCAGCATCAATGTTCCTAGAACGTATGGTCCTCAGACTACTTCCGCTTTGTGGTCTGTTCAATATGGATCAACAGATTAATATCATTTGCACAGGAGTAGCTGCGATTCAATTTGTAGGAATTCGGAATCCAGATTATAATGCCCACAACCCGCAGTAGGATTGACGGATCATAACTTGCACTTCCTCTGAGTCTAAACGGAATTCTGGAGCCTGTAAACAAGTATTCCCAACGGTGTGCATATGCGCCCAAGGTGACTGGGAAAGGTTGTCACCTAGGCGTGTCTTTAGCTTTTTCAAATTTAGGGTGTGGAGAGCCAATGTGCATCAGGACTTGCTGGTCGTAATTCGAGTACCCCCGATGGTTACGCTTCCATGCTGCTTTCTGACATGTCTTCGAGCATTAATGAAGAACCAAGAATCCGGAAGAGCGGAAGCCCGGCACACCGTCGATCTTGACCGGGGGCCACAATGAAAGCGGAACACGGCGAAAACAGACTACGTAAACGAGATTCCGCTCAAGTCAGAGATTTGAATTGCCCTTCCTCTGTACGGTGACCATGCATGTCACTTTTGCACATACATGGCTCCCCCAAGCCATAGTATGCTACAGAATTTCTGACTCGGCTGGTAAAATCTTCAATGCGATGAGTCGAAGTAAACATCTTCGCTTGGACTCAAAGGGGGTATAACGGGCAGGAGGAGGAACACATCGATTTGTGCCGGTACGGTTGATGAGCTCTACCATGTCTTCGACTGAGTCATTTGGTGCACCAGCCGCAATATGCTGCATGCTACTGCCGCGTGATTATACGATGAGCTCAGTAAATGAGACATACCATGTGTATGAGACAGTTCCCTGTTATCGGCATCACTCACAATGAGTTGTTGATGACGAACTTCGAAAAGACGTAGATGTTAGGTAGAAAGATGGTATACACCGATTTTGGCTTGCTCACTTCTCAGTTTGTAACGTTGTTTGGTCTATTGCATCCCAGCTAGCCAGAGCTGTGGTGTAAATCATTGGAAAAGGTGTAGATATTTCTAAGGGACCAATCTTTTCATCTCCTGATACGTTACGGCACTAGATACCGCGTATCCATAATGTGGAAGGCCTCCAGTTGATGCGGTCCTGCGAACTACGTTCACAACGAAATGAATCCGTGAACATAGCTTTGTCAACAGTTCACCTACGCTCTGGGACCTTTATATCCTCCTTCAAGGTCCTAACAGTACCGCACCTCGTCTGAGACCCAGCGTGCCAAGTGGCTGTACCTCGGTCGTCGGAGGACGTCCTACAGAATCTCATGGATCAGGTGTCCGACAATGTTCATGGATGTATCGTCCTCCCTGAATGCCCAACGTCCACCCAAACGCGATGTTCAAAGCTGTAGCTGGGCTGAACAGAGAATAATACTCCCTCCCAAGCCTGACCTTGACCGCAACCAGATCGTACGGGCTGTCTTCTGAGGTCGTGATCGAATCAGCAACTCCACATCCGAAAGTCTGAGAGCCGCAAACGAGCAAATATTCCCGCAGGGAATACATATTCAATTCAATGGGATAAACGGACAAGTCCACCTCTACGACGGAGCGATCGTCGTCGGAGGTTTTCACCGGGTCTTTGGCAGAATGACAGAGAGCCCTGACTTCATTGACGCGTTCTTCGCATATCCAAGATTCGATCATCGCAATAACGGGTAAACTTTTGCGGATCTCGCGTACATCATGATTGCCTTTGAATTAAATCGTCAGACAAGAATTTATAGATGCGTAGGACAAGAATCTGACCGACAGCAGAACGCAGCATGCGGCAGTGAATACGGTGACCGGATTCCCAAGCGTCCTTCTGGCAATTCTTTGAGCAGTAACGCGTCAAAAAGCACCCTGAACAACGATATGCTGTGACATCGTCTTCGAAGAAATCGAGAGAGCACTAATAACTCAAGGATTTCAGTTAGCGAGAAGAAGTGAAGCATCCTCGAACGTACTGTTGGGCTACCGCAATGATATCGGTAGAAAGGAGCTCCCTCAGGAAGCTCGTGAAAATTGGTGAAGGTATGGGCTGCGGAGTCAACGGCTTGCCATACCTCCCACAGCACGGGGTCTTGGGATGCTCGTTCTTTAAGGTCGACACGATCTATTCTCTGAAGTGCGGGTTGAAGAGAACGTAGCACTTTCGAG
Organism: Suillus paluster; assembly: GCF_016628075.1. Lineage (NCBI taxonomy): Eukaryota > Fungi > Basidiomycota > Agaricomycetes > Boletales > Suillaceae > Suillus > Suillus paluster. The sequence continues at coordinate 3,216 of NW_024537896.1, read as the reverse complement.
AATACGAAGAACCGGGGAAGTTCTTTGAGTAACTGAATGTCGTGGTCATCTTCAAAGCGTTTGGCATTGTCAACGCGTTCAGCTCGTGATGACCCAGTCCGCAGAAGACATTCAAGTAGACCGTGTTGAAGGGCCTGGGATATCACCAAAGCAGAGTCATCTGCGCAATTCATTGAATAGCCGATATAGCGATACGCAATGTATAGCACTCTGCGTCGCGCTGCAAGCCCTATATCTGGTTCATTATCCGAGCTATTCCAAGCAGGGGTTAGGAGCCGTTCCCAGAGTGTCTTGACAGCATGTAGGACGGTACGAATTGAGCCAATTTGGAGGAGCAGTTCTTGACAACCACCCTCTCGATCGCCCAAGGATTGCATGAAGAGGATGGCCTGCGCCAAGCCAGTAGCACATACTGTCATGGACGAGAAGTCGACGTTTTCTCTTGTTCGTAACCGGGGCTCTGGCATATTAGACACCTCTTTAGTCATATGACGAATATATCGGAGGGCTAATGATGCCATGGGGAAGGTTCCGCCGGCAGCAGAGGCGATGATGGATACTGGCAAAGATGCTGGGGTGTCTTCCATGCAAATAACGCTGAGCGAGCACATATTCGCCCGTATCAGTGCACTGAGATTTTTGTCGCCTTCTCGAAGAGGATCGGCGACATCATCGCTCTTCAGCCCGTCCACGATGACCCAAGCCCGAAAAAAAAATGCTTGAACAGTGGGATTTGTCCTCATCAACTGTCTGCCAGTTGTTGTGAATTGACATAAGGTTGACAGTGGATGTATGGTAATCCTAAGGGCCTCGTAAGTGCTAACATACAGGCCATGCGGGAGGACAGCAGGTCTTTGTGAAGGAGGGAGGAAGTTGTAGCTGAAGAACTGCATCCACGGGAAGAGCATCTCCCACTTTGAAGCCACAGCGTCATGGACAAGGCGTTCTCCGAGACTGATATTATTGCCGAGGTTATGACAAATTTGCACAATGCCACCCATGGACCATTTGGCGAGCATGATCACTGGCACGACATCAGGACTAATTCCGTCCGGGACGGGGTACGCTTCAAGTTGAGCATGAAAGACGGGAAGTAATAGTGACATGACATCCTTGAGTTGATTGAGGCTACCAACAACGTCTCGGAGGTCTTCGACTGAGCCACGCAATGCCCCGGCAACTTTGCGCTGTTAAAGCAAGAAAAACGAGAAATCAGACTGTCAGACTGCCTGTTAAAGAGATCCGAGCCATACCTGCATCAACCGGGGCAGAGTCCTGAGAGCTTCCCTATCCTGTGCGCTGATTCTGGGTGCCATGATGGAGATCCAGGTTTAATGGTATCGGTAATGATATCAACATTAGTAACAATTGTAATGGAACATTTCTAGATCTGAGTTTATGTAAAGTTATTTATCGATCAAACTCCGACACCAATGACCATCGTCAACCTAGTAGTGAATTCGATTTTCCATCACTTTCGCCGTCACAATACTGAGGTGTGTCAACACTAGGTCAGGACTGACTGCAAACGTACTCGATATCGATTGTTTCGAACGTCGGTATTCGATTTGTTCAGCATATCCTATATCCTCATTGGAGACGTCTCTTCTTCGACACTCTCACACTGCATAGCCGTTTGGACAATAGGAATTAGGTGGGCTTTCTATGGAAGGGATTTACTTGTCAACGTAAGCTATGATATCTCCATATTGCAATGATCGTATAACATTGTAGTTTTGTACGTTTGCTCTTTCTCCGGGGCGCTGATTTGGTGCTGTCTTGTATTATCCGACTGGATAGAGCATTATTGGAGGAGCACAAGTCTTGTGGACCGCCGGGGTGCGTGTCATGACTAGTCGAAGGCCATAGATTGATGTTCCACATGCCGAAAATCTCTTTGTCTAACTTGCATGATTACCGACCAGCTTATCTAGGTCGCTAATATACTCTCCCACAGCGTCTATTACGATCGTGCTGATTACCATTTCAGTCGATACCACGACTTCCCTGAGAGTGTGCAAACGCCCAGTGTAAGGGGCACGCTCCCGAATACTGAAGCGAGCGCTCTCGCTGGTGGAGTCAGCTACGGTCCGATGCGGCGCGTTCCTTTATACCAACCTCAAAAAAAGATACGAAAGTGATTTGTTCCAAGTTTTTGATTGCTTAGACGCCCCCTTCCGAAGGGCTCGGGCTAATCTCAGCTTCTGGACGATGTTATAGGTTTCAATCTTCCTGGACTAGATCCTGCAAGCTGTTGAGTTTAACCGCTACGTGATGTTCAGAGGGTTCGTTCCTTATAGTAAGGCAGATTGGGCAAAATCGCAATAACCTGCGTGTTGGAACGATGGGTTCTCTGGAGAACACTTGCTTCTGCATTCGAGCTCGAAGAGTAATTTGTTGTTCAAAGCATTCGGTATGAACATCGACGATTCATTGACGAGGTGGTACCAAGGCCATGCTAATGCGCATACTCAGTTGGAGTCTTTGGACGACATCGATGCATCACCTATACCACGTCCCCATTCTCTGACCGTTACCATGATGCACTGAATGTATGTAAGTAACCTGGAGAAGGACATGGACGGCAATAGTCTTGAGTTTCCTGCTTCACGTATTAGGTTTCAGTGTTTTATTTCAAGCTAACAAGTTGAGTAGTATGCAACAGCGTGCGTAATAGAAAGTGGCATAATGGCACGCTCTAAAAGTCTGCGAACTATGCCTCCAATGAGGCATAAACTACATATTAAAAAAGGTGCCCTCCGTGTGTGTTACCACAGTCTTGTATCGAGGAAATTGTTAGTTCATTAGCTCGAAAGAAGGGAAATTTACTCACAGACTCAGTCGTCGGTAGGGTAAGAATCACCATCTTCTCCTCGTCTAGTACAATGTTCCAAAGGGAGGCATCGAGACACTGGTCATGAACCACCTCCACGAAAGGGAGGTATGTTGTTATCGGCACATCCAGCTCGAGAGTTGTTGTCGTAGGTTCCGAACAACCTTGCCGATGCCACGCGCCACGGCGGAGGGATTGAAGTCGGTCATATGCAACTGGAACGATGAATCATCTGGATCTGGAAAGGGAACGGCCCGAATAACACGAGATCCTCCAACTCCAAAGGAGAGCACTCTTCCCCGTCGAAGCAGCGAGAATTCTGTGGACCCCATGATGACCATGGAACGGATAGTCCATCTTTTGAAGTCGCATCGAACCATGCC
>NW_024537895.1:0-21058 GCF_016628075.1 Suillus paluster | reverse complement strand
TCCGGCTCAATGTTGGCTTCATCATGTCGCCTGGTGAGACATTACATGAATGTTGAAGAAGGCAACCGGATTGTCACTGCGTGGTACATGCGAGACAGCATTCACAACTTTGTCAGGACTCCAAGCACAGAGTATGCAAAATATAGCAATGTAAAATTCAGCGACCCAGTGGAGATGGAATGGGTTTGAGGACTCTGGGTCAACGGACTGTAGATATTTAGACAAGTGATGTCATTCAAAGATATATTTCCGGTAGATCTTGTTTTGCTATACAATGGATCCCCCGGTTGTTCTATGATGGATACGCCAGTTACTGTATGGATGTACCGAATATGGTTTTTGCACGCATGCACCGGTCTCCATTGCACCCCACAGTACCGGCCCACCCGCCTCCATTGCACCCCATAACGCCAGCCCACCCATCTGCATTGCACCCGGTAGCCCCGGCCCACTGGTCTTGATTTCACCTGGTTGACCAGCCCACCCGTCTCCACTGCACCCCATAACCCTGGCTCGATTTCACCTCGTTTACCGGCCCACCCGTCTCTATTGCACACCGCAATGCTGGCTCACCCGTCCTGATTTCACCTGGTCAACCGGCCTACCCATCTCTACTGCACCCCGTAGCCCCGGCCCACCTGTCTTGATTTCACCTGGTTGACCGGCCCACCCGTCTCCACTGCACCCCATAGCCCCGGCCCACCCAGGCTCAATTTCACCTCCTTTACCGGCCCACCCGTCTTGATTTCACCTGGTTGACCAGCCCACCCGTCCTGATTTCACCTGGTCCACCGGCCCACCCGTCTCCACTGCACCCCATAGCCCCGGCCCACCCAGCTCAATTTCACCTCCTTTACCGGCCCACCCGTCTTGATTTCACCTGTTCTACCGGCCCACCCGTCTGCACTGCACCCCGTAACCCCGGCCCACCCGGCTCGATTTCACCTCGTTTACCGGCCCACCCGTCTCCATTGCACCCCGTAACACCGGCCCACCCGTCTCAATTTCACCTCATTTACCGGCCTACCCGTCTCCACTGCACCCTGTAACACCGGCCCCCTCGTCTACATTACATTTCATCTTCCGGCCCACCCGTCTCCATTGCACCCTGTAACACCGGCCCACCCATCTCCATTGCACCCCATACGGCCAGCCCACCCGTCTCAATTTCACCTCATTCACCGGCCTACCCGTCTCCACTGCACCCCGTAACACCGGCCCCCTCGTCTACATTACATTTCATCTTCTGGCCCACCCGTCTCCATTGCACCCCGTAACACCGGCCCACCCGTCTCAATTTCACCTCATTTACCGGCCTACCCGTCTCCACTGCACCCTGTAACACCGGCCCCCTCGTCTACATTACATTTCATCTTCCGGCCCACCCGTCTCCATTGCACCCTGTAACACCGGCCCACCCATCTCCATTGCACCCCATACGGCTGGCCCACCCGTCTCCATTGCACCCTATTCCCCGGCCTCCTCGTCTCCATTGCACCCCATTCCCCGGCCCCCTCGTCTCCATTGCATCTCATCTACCGGCCCCCTCGTCTCCATTGTGCCTTATTTACCGGCCCACTCGCTATCACACACTGGATTCACCACCATTCATAATCACCTATATAGTACATTGCTATACTACCATGTATACTATATACCCCCGGCCCATCCGTTTGCCTCGGATACACCACACCCTCAGCCCACTCGTCTATCACGGTACAATTATTGCCACCGGCCCACACCGGATGGCTCGTCTCTATCGGTACATTGTCACGCCCGGCTGCCCGTCTCAGACGGGTGAATTCACTGAAGGGGCTCTTCGGTTGGAACGAATGCAGCGTAGTATTCTCCCATGAATCCGTGTCCTGTGCGGCATTGTATAAGACGGCCGTATACTTCTCGAGGAGTGTGAGTGAAATGTTGGCGGGGTTTGAGCGTTGGTGGGAGTCGATTTGCGAGAGCGAAGCGTCCAGTCTGTGCTGCCACGTCTCTATTCCAACTCTCTGTCCATTTCTGCAAGATCCCTTCCTTGTTTCTTCGGCGCGCATTTGCATAGGTCGAGTGGTACGAGTCGTTACGTCCGGTGGCTTCTTTTGCAAGCTCGTCGGCACGTTCATTGCCGATGATGTTGTGATGTCCTGGGATCCATGCAATTTGGACATGATGGAGGGGGGATGTGGTTAGGTAGTCTTCGATCGAGCGTCTGATCTGTAATGCAATGTATTGTGAGGGTCCAGGTGCAGCTGCATATGCAGCCTGCACCACAGAGTTGTTATCGACGTAGAAATGTAAATGGGTCACCTGGGAATTTTGCGCGAAGCTGATAGCTCGCGATATTGCTCGAAGGAGCGCTACCATCTCTGCATCATACACCTCTGCTTTGGGACCCATTCCTTCCTGACCCCAGAAGACTTCTCTTCCTCTGTGATAGCCGGCCCATCCTGCTCCAGCTCTTTCCTCCTCTCTGACTGATTGTTTCGATCCGTCTGAGTAAACGAGAAGGTGCGTGTCCTCCGTTCGTAGATTACGAGCGGTTTGTATGTGCGCTTTGGCGGCTTCTTTCTTGCCTCCTCTTTGCTTGTCCGAGATCGTTAGGCGGCCGCGGTACGTTTCCTTCGTGTTTGCCCAAGGTGGCAGCGCAAATATGTTGATGCGTTCCGCGTTCGGGGATGCTCGTTTTGACAGACGGGTGAGTCTGGTCGATTTTGGTGGTTTGCGGCTGCGAGGACGGTATTTGTCGGTGGGAAGAGCGGGTGGGGGGTCAGCGAGGTTAAATTGTCGCCAGGGTTGATCAAGTCTCTGTAGGATTGGGTTGAACGAGGGGAGTTTGAGTAGTCGAGTGGCGGCGTTATCGTTTGCGTGTTCGAGGAAGAGGTTGATGGGGGGGATTGATGTCTCTATTTCTAGGGCCTTTATTGGGGTGGTTCGGAAAGCGGCACAGATATGTCTAAGGGATTTGTTTTGGACGCGGGTAAGCATGTTTGCATGGGTTTTCACACCCGTCCACCAAACGGGGCTTGCGTATGTCATTACACTGCGGACACAAGCCGAGTATACAGTTCTCAATAGTGATTGCGAGAGACCTCTTACCGTATTTGCAAGCATTTGTAGTCCTTGGGCGATATTTTCCGCTTTGCCTGCCAGTTCACATACATTCCTGCGAAAAGAGAGTTTAGAGTCGAAATATATACCAAGCCATTTGATACAGTCACGGGGGTTAATTGTCACCTGTCCTTCGTCACTAGGCAGCAGGATAGGTGGTCGATCCGGTGCGCGACGCCATGTGAAATGGATGAGCTCAGATTTGTCAATTTCCGCCATCAGTCCAGCTTCGCGAAGCCAATTGTTCACAAAAATGAACTCCTCCCGGAGTATTGCGACATTGTTCTCCAAGGATGGAGAGGAGACATATAAGTTTCCGTCGTCGATGTAGCATGCTAATGTGGTCGGTGTGGCTTTGTCCGGGCGTAATTCACGAGCTCGAGTTTTCGCATTGTAGGCTTCGTTTAGTGGGCTTGTGCAGATAATCGAAAGGGCCGGTGATATTGGGGATCCTTGAGGTATACCGTTTTCGACTGGTTCCGATGGTGACAGTACTCCGTCCAGGCAGATTGCTGCTTGTCGTTCGCTGAGGAAGGATTTCACCCACTTTACCATAGGGAGCTTGCTCAGAGTTGAATCACGTCATGTATTTACATTTGCATTCGGAGTCAACCTGTTCATCTATTATTAGAATCTGTGCTACACAGCATATCGGGTCGCACACCATCTTATCGAGAACCTTTTTTGCATGCTCCCTCATGCTCCGCGTTCTCTGATGAGCAAATCGAAGGATACAGAAGCTGTGCGTGGGAAGTCAGTCGATGAAGTCAACAGCAATATAGATGGCAGAGATGACCTCTCAACGGGCGTACTAAGATATATCCCTGCTATTTCATGGCTGTGGTATGGTGAGATTGGTTGGTGGTATAGGGTGATTGGTAGATGGCACAGGCGGCTGTTCGAGGTCGATGTTACGGTGTGATTGGTTGATTTTAGTTCTCGTGCTTCACTATGCCAAGCGATGATACATCAATGATGATTGGGGTAGGATCTCCTCGGAGTATAGTTACAAGCAGTCTGCCGAGGCCGCCTGTTCATGCGAGCGACGGCGATGAGTAGAGTGAACCCGTGGGTTTTCGGAAGTAGGTGTTTGGTACGTGTTTAGTACCAGCCTCGTCTGACCACTTGCTGTACTGCACGCTCACGTACTTGTACCATAGCGCTATCCACCAGTGTCCACCCCATCCGTGTCTGACTGGGGTAAAAGCAACCATTTTTTTCATTTACTACAACGCTTACCACGATCACGAAATCTGACAACATGGATCCCAGTCCCTGCTGCACCATCGCCAGCCGTATGTCTCTCCATAATCCTATCTCTCCCCCTTTTTACCTCATTGATCTTCTAGGGCGACCGGGACGCCTCATCAGATAATGATAGACCAGCACTAGCAACAGCAGCACCCCCAAAAAAAACAAGGGCACGGTGAAACAAATCATAGCAGAAACATACGCTGAAAGGTTGGTCGATCCTCCGCGATCAGGCTCTCTTCCGAAGTCTATGCATTCTATGTCGATAACCTTTGTCGACGCCACGACAGTGACCGTGTGAGTTAGATTGTCCTGCGATGTCATCGCTCCCGCCTTAATGAATGTCATTCCCATCCAAGTTGGTGTCATTCACGGTTGGCCGTTTTGTAGGTGCGTTATCAGTGGCATGCGCGTTTTGCCGCCGCACAAGACATGGCATCAACATTGAGAACAAGTTTGCCATGAAGGAATGGCCTATATCTATGGGCTTCAGTCATTCTTTTTTCCTCGTTCGCTATTGGACGCTCGAATATCGACGTTTTCTACGGAAAAAATAGAAGCGAGGTTGGCATTTAGATGGTCGGTGTTGTTGGTTTGATCTTTCTCGACCGCTAGCCACGCACCGATGGTAGCATCAACAACGAGCTCAGCATCTGGAGCTTTGATCAAGCTTCGGACAGTGCAAATTCCATCGCGCTCTCCAGGCTCATGACCTGTCTTCGCCACTGAAATATGCGGTCGCTTCAACCCGAATAATAGCTCAGGCTCTGCGGGATCCCAGGTCACGTCTCTTATAATCGCTCTAACAACCAACCAACCCCCTTTCACCTGGCCAAGAGGGTGATTGCCCAGCGCATGGTGATTCCGATATTGGAGAGTTTGAAGACGAGAAGGATCATGCAACGCGGCGCGCAAAAATCTCTCTTCATGACGAAGTGACAAGACAGCTCTGAACAGAGCCACAACATGCCAATGGTTCATCGAACAGAATGTCGCAAACCACTTAGATAAACGATGAACACATTTGACTTCAGTTCAAGCACCAAGGGACTTCGTTGCGAGACCTTCTTGTCACTTGATGCACGTGTGGGCGGGCAGCTAGTACCATAGCGATGCCACAAGGTAGTTTTTCTAGACCTATAGTACAGGTTTCTCTTTGGAACACCATAGCTTAAATTAATACCGCGACGACACTTGGAAAAACAAATTCACTTGCTCCCCGCAGAGTGCACGGCGGCTGTTAATCACATCGAGCGTCTCCCGTGCTACACACTACTGCTAGTTAACACATGCACGCGCTCCTGGAAAGCAATCGAAGTCATTGCAATTACTGCATCGGAATCGACGACGAGCTTAGCGGTATATTCTCGAACGCTTAGGATCAGGCGTGGTCCCAGCACAAACAACTGCACGAGCAAGAAAATTTGAGTTTCCAAAGAATATGAATATGCGTCCTATAGAAACAATGAACTATGGTCGCATGCAGAGGTAAGTGACAAATCGACATACCGCTGAGATTATTGAAAGCATATAACCGAGCTGGAAGCAAGAAAGAGCGACAAAGCTAAGTTAGCACGTGCGAAGCTTCAGTGAAACAGGACTGTCAACCACATTCACATTACGGGCTCACCATGCAAAGTAAATCACGTGAGATTTCATCAACACCTTGAAACAGTCCCCGATAATCCCTCCTGCAGACGATCGTCGCAGTCGCTGTTCACGGAAATGTTTTACAGCAATCCGGACTGCGAGACACAGCGCGAGGACCTCCCATACGGTGGTGAGTATCTAAATCATGGGACTCAGAAGTTAGTTATTTTCCCCAGAGTCAATAGCGCACTCATAGGTGCCGAAGAGAATGTACACCTCTGGCATTCGTCAATGACCCTCATGGTCTTCAGTATTCCATCCATAATTGAGCTTACCCCCTGAGGTATGCCTAGTTACTATTTCGTTGATCACTCCATTGGCGATGGTGACAGCTAGTAAGACGACAATGAGAAGTATCACCACCGTTCTAGATCGCTGATACATGGCATATAACCGGGTGATCATGATGACTTGCACGATATTCCAGTCAAGTCAATATCACTGAGGGTTTGCAGCCGCATAGCTCACCGCCTAGCATTGCAAACATGACGACACTCGTCCATTCCGTTGCGACGTGCATAATAAGGCCTGCCGAATCCAGTTAATGATCAGGAGGATTAGACTCCGAACGTACTCACAGCTGTGGTAGTCATTATATGGAACCAACGATGTAGTTGTGACATGCTGAGCAAGCGGCCGCGACTCGAGCGCTCAATACTGAACGCTGGCAAAAAGCAATGGTTTAAGTTTAGGTGAAGAAGGGGGGCCCGGGGTGGACGAAAGCGAGTTCCTTGGAGTCGAAGGTGTCAGAAATAAGTTCAGCGGTAAGGCTATCAATCCAATTGACGTGGTTTTTCTGCATGCTCCGCGTCCTCTGAGGAGCGAATCCAAGAATACAAAAGCTGTGCATGGGGAAGCCATTGGATGAAATGTAGATGGCGAAGATGGCTTCTCGGCAGGCGTACTGGGACATAGTGGGATTGGCTAGTGATATGGGGTGATTGTTAGATGACAAGTGCTTGGTGGTAGGATCTGCTGTGAGTAGCAGTCTGCTGAGGTGCTTTAGGTGTTTAAATTTCAAAGAGGGTGTTCAAGTCCACGAATTGACGTGCTGCCCGCATAGAAGAGGATGCTGAATACTGTCGGTCTCGCATCCATATTGGGCAATGGGACTTCGTGCACCCCTGCGCCATTATACCTCTTCCAGGAATTCACCGTCAGGCCACCTATGTGTCCCACATTACTAACTTTCTGACTTGTATGGAGCACCGCCGGTGCACACCAGCAGCAAGCCTGCACTTACAACACCAAGTCTCTACTGTTAAATTGTACATCGGCCACATGTATGGAAAACAGGACAACCGTTGAGTGGGAATAACATGTAGTGGGAGCGCAACACCTTGCAAAAAAAGAGAGGTGCACGGAGTCCCGAACATGTGTCAGAATATTTGTAGAGCCGGCTTTCCATACAGCTGTTGGGGTGAAAGTAACCATTTGTTCATTTACTACAACGCTCACCACGATCTGATAAGAACGAAATCCGACAACGTGGAGTCCAGCCTGCTGCGTCATCGATCACAACAAAAAGCCCATGAAGAAGTTGGGAAGGTGAAGATGAGGAATCTTCACCAGCCGTACGTCCTTCGCCCCTCAGACAATGATAAACCAGCGCCACAACACCTCATCGTCCGAGCTAGACACTATGATCTCATACGACTGAGGTGTTTCCGTGAATGGGGCTACTGTATAGGCGGATGAAATCCCCCGCGTGCTCACATATGTTGAGCCTTCTTCATCCTTTAAATTCGGCCTTCATTCGTACCCGACGATCTCCTTTCCTCGATATTATCTTCCCAGCCTGACTTCCTACTGGGCGACATGCATGTCAAAGGTCGCATCTACGGTATTACTCGGACCACCTTGCCTCCCTGCGTATGCGCTATCATATCTCGCCATTCCCACTATTGTGCCGCTCGTGCAGTTAACAAAACTTGAGGGGACTCGTCTATTATCTCTTCGTGGATTACACCATCGGAGTCCTGCCCGTCGAAGAAATAACAATATGGGCACGGGGTGACGAAGACGACAGGCAGATTACTGCTACATCTCAGCTATCAAGCAATCCGGGCGCTTGAGTGGGGAATAGTTAAGATGAGGACTGGTCGCGAGACGTTCTATGTGGTTTCAGCTTGCCGCTTGGTGCAAGTGTGAGTACTCAGTAGCAGCTAGCGCCAGCAGTGATGCATAAAGATAAATGTTTGTCCAGACCTACTTCTCTTTTCAAATCTACTTCGGAACACAACACAGCTTAATTAAATAAGTACCACGACGAAACTTGGAACAAAAACATATTCTCTCGCCTGCAGAATTCCCAGTGTAAAGAAGTCATCTCCCTTGCTACACACTGCTGCTTGTTGACACATGCACGTGCTCCTGGAAAGCAATTGAAGTCATGGCGGTTGCTGCATCAGAGTCGTCCACGAGCTTAGCGTGATAATTTCTAACGCTAAGGATCAGGCGTGGTCCTAGCACAAAGTACTGCGCAAGCAAGAAAATTTGAGCGACACCAACAACAATCTGACTTTGCAAGGAATATGGGTCCTATAGAGATGATGAACTACGGTTGCATGCAGAGGTCAATGATAGATCGACATACCGCTGAGATTATTGAAAGCAAATAACCAAGCTCGAAGCTCGAAGCAGCAGCAAAGCTAAGTTAACATGTGTGAAGCTTTAGCGAAAAAGGACAACCGCATTCACATTACGAGTTCACCTCGCAAAGTAGACCACGTGATTTGTCAATAACACCGTGAAACAGTCCCCGATAAACCCTCCCGTAGATGATCGTCTCAGTTCACGGAAATGTTTTACAGCAATCCAGACTGCGAGCAACAGTGCAAGGACCTCCCATACCATGGTGAGTATCCAAATCATGGGCGTCAGAAGAAGTTGGTCACTTTCCCCATAGTCAATAGCACACATATAGGTGCCGAAGACAATGTACACCTCTGGTATTCGTCAATGAGCCCCATGATCTTCAGTATTTCACCCATAATTGAGCTTACCTCCTGAGGCATGCCTAGTTTCTATTCCGTATATCACTCCATTGACGATGTTGATAGCCAGTAAGACGACAATGAGAAGTATCAGCACCTTTCTGGATCGCTGATACATGGCATACAACCGAGTCATCATGATGACTTGCATAATATATCAGTGAGCCAGTATTACTGAGGGGTTGCAGCTGCGTGGCTCACCGCCTGTCATTGCAAACACGACGAGAATTGTCCACACTATTGCGACGTACATGTTGAAGCCTGACAAATCGAGTTAGTGATCAGCCTCGGAGTATCGCACACTCCTAACAGACTCACAACTGTGGTAGCCATTATATTGAATCAACGGGCGGGTCAAGAAGCTCACTCACCCCTACATGGGAGTGCAGTTGATTGGACGGGAATGACAGGAACCAGGGCAGAATACTCACTGCATCTGTCATCGGGATGGTCGGAACTCCAACTGCATACCGTCGGTCAGAAGAAATAAGCATAGCATATGTGAGGAAACATACTCAACATGCTGGTGCTGATTTTGAGAGACAACTAATTAGCACAACACTGGTTGCCTAACCTTGCAGACATACACAGCATATAATATTCCGAGGTAGCGCACCTAGAAAATTAAGTCAGCACGACTTGTCAACCACACTTATAAAACAAGTTCCTCACACTAAGATACATAATAGTCATCAGAGACCAGCGTTGCCTCTGCCACGAATTAATTGTATTTTCATCTTGTTCTTCTGGTGTGGGACTCTGCTCACCCAGACTAGTTCGACCTATAAAATCATTCTTAGTAAGATGACTACTTCGGGGACATCAACGTACCTCTTGTCCGAATGTTAGCACTGGTAATACCGTAAGGATATCAGCGGTTTTTGAGGACTATTTTGCTCACCGCAATCATACATCACCCCAGCGGAGGCGGCAACTGCGAAACAGCAGCCAAGTTTAGATCAAGATATCACCCTCATCATCCAACTGTCTCCACAAACCTGCAAAATAGCTGTAAATGAGACCCGAATTCATGGCTGGCCACCAACTGGGATCATTTGAGATCACTGTCATACTGTTATAGGATGGGTGTGTGGGAGTAGTGAACTTTGTGGGCGTATGACGATGGTGTTCGTGCTAGATGTACCACCATCCAGAGCTTTTATGGCCATAATGAGCATCGCATGGGGTGACATCCGTCTCCAAACAATGTTACATTCTACCAGAAAGGTCTGATGAACGAGATCAATGATAAATGAATTCACCTGTGCCATCCAGGCTGCTAACCCACGCTTGTGCCGCCGCCGTTTCCCTATTATCAGAACGTACTATGGTTCTCTATGAGATGCATGCGCGAGCTGATAACGAGATATCATCTATGTATTTAATATAAATTCCATCAATAGATGAACTGTTACCAGCCTGCAATTGGTTGACTGCTTCGCTATATGCCAAGCGATCCAGCATGATGATCGGGGTAGGATCTGGTAGGAGTATGGTTGCCAGCGCGTGCAGCGAAGAGATTGCCCTCCGCAAACCAAAGTCCTTTGTCTAGAGAAATGGCATCAGCATGGCTAAGTCGCGCAATCAAATTAACACAGGTCTTACATCCAGAAGGCCTTCAAACTCTCGCAGGCTCATAATCGCCATCTCAGCCTCCAACGACATGGGCGGTATCAGACGGTATCCGAAACCTTAAACCCAAAAAGGCTCTCGGCAACTTGTTTAGTCCTCGAGTCGATCAGACGGACAGATCTTCGAAAAAATATAGCTAGTCACGAAGATCACGAGGTCTACTTTAACTTGCAAACCATCATCGAAGACCATCTCAGACGGCGAAGGGTGGGAAATCTCATGCCCAGCCTTCATGGTGATCTTGCTGCTGGTTAGTAACCTGCAGAAGCGCATAAGAGAAAACTCAGCTATCTTGCCAGATGTGATGAGCTCGTGCAACCCCGGTCAATTTAAATGTAGTAACCACCTGGAAGAGAAAAACAGAACAATGGGCAAGAAACAAACTGACCCCGTCAAACTACAAGACAGTGTAAGAAGCTGTCCTGGGGATCAGCAAGGAGGTAACCGTGCCTGGATAAATCTTCCCTGAGGTCTCCGAGTGAAAGAAACCGGGTAAGACGAAGTGATTATCCTCGAAACTTGTCGTGCAACGAACCAGTCAACGTCAATATGGGAATTTCTCTTCATGGCATCGTTCTGGGAAGTTCGTAAAGTTGAAAAAGGGAGGGCGACGTAGAAACGGTCGGCTATCTCTGTCGGAAGAGCGTCCTGCCTAACATATCCTATGAGTTGAATCAGCGGAGATCTCAACAGAAATGACACTAAGGTTACCAGTGAGTCAATGCCTGATCGTCTGACGACTATGACAGCGGTCGGTGAACGCTGGATACGCCCTTTGCGATTTGCCAAGTCCTGAACAATACCATGCGCAGAGCATCCTCCATCGACGACCACCACTGTCCGCGTGTTGTCGCAACATGTAGATCTTTACTCGCTTGAATGGAGAATCGAACCGAGAAAGGAGTTCTACAGGCAGATGGTGTTAGCATCGGCATATAATCAAGGGATCCCGCCGTACTTACCCGGGATCTGTGGCATAGGCGGAAGTGCACCTCCCCAACGTGCCGACACAATAATAGAGGGTTAGACGAAATATAGATATCGACCAGGTACTTGACAAAAAAAAATATGAAGCAGAAGAAACGCGCGCCAAGGTCAACACATGAAGACCAAGAATCCTCTGGTAATTTTCAAGATAGGTTGTACTCGTACGACCCGACTAGGACGAAAGCAGCGGTGGCTCGGCTGTATACCCTGGGTGTATTCGTCTCTAGTGACTCGTGTCGAGAACGCCAACCATCACCTATGATACAGACATTCTCCAGACGGGCAGCTACAGACAAGCCAAACTGACCTGCACCTACGATTACTGCTGTGTACTCCATTACACTGCTCCACTCAGCTGGACGGCAGAGAGGCGTATTTCCAGCACAAAAACGATCCATCACTCCGAGTGAATGATCCATGATGGTCACACGGGACGAAGACTTTCATGAGTAGTCTTCGTTTTGAACCAGAGTGAAGACGCCAGTACTCACTGTGCTATGGCCTTGGACAATTCCCTGAATGAACGGTTTCACATGACCAGTGCACCAGTGCAAGGTGCGAAAATCGCCAGTAGCTATCGTCCGCAAACGACTTCTTGAGAGAGAAACCGGGGCTGGATATGTCGGAAACCAATGTATCCAGTCAGGCAGAGGAAGTAACCTCTGAAATATGACGGTAAGTTGCTTGGACTGGGTTTGAAGGCTGGCTTGCCTGGAGATATCGAAGTGCAAAGGTTGTTTGACTGTCTTATGGGTCTGACTAGGGGAGAATGGGTTGAGCACAACTAAAGATGCTTACGGGCGAATCACTAGGGTGAACTTCAAGTTGTGTGTAACAACGAAACACCATAGCTGTGTCTGGTGATAACACACAACTTGGAGTTCACCGCACGCGACGAGCGACGTGTCAGGATGCACCGAGATTGTTCGTTCTCTCCTTGCTTTATTCAAGTCTTCTTCAGGCTTATGGATGTTTTTCTGCGAGGCGCTTGACTCTGTAGAATGTCCAAAAGACGTGAATTGTCCAAAAAGGATGACAAGAGTGGGATTTGAATGTATCAATGAGCAAGGTGCCGGTTCGGAGCCCGCCGGAGAATCAGCACCACGCGTCCAACTGAGCGAGACGCCTCAGACTTCACCTTTTCATATTCAAAATCGAACTATACACAACGGACTCACAACGCGAATTCCTAACCTTCACTTACTTATCCTCATCGTTATCGTAGTATTTCGTCACATACGTTCCTTCTTTCTCCTTTCATTTTGCTCACTGCCGTGCAAATTACTTGCCTTACTCAGTATGACCCACCAGCATTTGAACCTGCAACTCCCAGGCTCGTCAACATCCCAAATTCAACCATCGGAGCCTGCAGAGTCAACAGACTCTCAAACTCAGCCAGAATCTGCGGAGAACCCGCTAGACCAGCTCAAACTGTAGCCTGTGCCAAATCTAGGACAACGAGGCAATCTGCCAGGATTGCCAGCAGCGGCTCTGCTGAAGCAGCAAACACGGCGACATCTAGTGCGATCTAGATCACGCCCCTACCAGGCGCGGCTGTGGCCAAACTTGCTGCCAAGCAAGCAGCCAAGCAGCCGGCATATAAGCAGCGCCCACCAACCAGCGCGGGAGCCACGCCGCCGTGTAGCTCGCTGCCTTGATCGCGAATCTATCCATTATTGTTGTCATCCCAAAACACTCCTTACCATGACTGTTCTCCAAATGGAACACTTCAGACTTCAATGTGCAACAGACACGAACATGTCTTACATAGCGTCGTAAGTGTTCAATAATGTAATGCTACTTAGATTCAGGGCGGTAAATGTAATCAGCTGCTCACCTACAGCAACGGCTCCATAGACTGTTGTATCAACTTGTACCTTCTTGATAGAACGTAGTTTGGTGTTCGTCCGGTCATAATAGACTGTTTGTGTGTCCTTCCAGTATTTTATCATCGTATGTGGGCTGTTTCTCTGTAATCTCGCTACATTTCTACGATCCTGAGAGGTCCATGAAGGACAAGGAAAGGTATATGCCGCCTGTTTTTTCATCCTGGAGGCTTCCTAACATGAGCGCCGCATCCGCTTACACAGTGGCAACTTAAACTTCTTCGACGCCGGCGTCGAATGCAACATCTTACTACAGCTGACTCCGTCGAGAAGTAACGAATTTCAGTCAATTTTCAGTCAAGGACGCAGTCTAGGTATAGATACACCATAAATTCGTTCTGTGGAGCCTACTTGCATTCGTCTCTTAATAACCAACACCCTCATCGATCTTGAATAACCATTAGCTGATATAAATATTTAAATCGTGCGTATGGGTGGGGTCACCACACGGTTATTTTAGTTAATGACCGCATCGGTATACGAAGTGGTCGCGAAGCCGACTCGGTGGTCGGTGGTGTCGAATACGGAGTAGAAGCGTTGACTAGAGCAGATGGTTAGCCTTATGCTAAATGAGGTCACTTAAAACACCCACAGGAATGAGTAACTGTTGACGAAGTCGAAGCCACTGCCAGAGTTGCTACCGATATCAGCAACGATAAGATAGATGCTGCTGCTGCTACCGCCGATCTCAGTGTTGAAGGAATGGGGCCAGATTTGGGCGTCGGGGGTGAGGTCGTAGGAACTCCCGCCAATGTTGAAGGTCAGGGTTTGCAGCTTAGCATACTGATCAGATGTGATCATCAAGAAACCGGTGTTCTGATCCATCGTAGCACCAGTGGCAGACTTGTACTGGTTGAATGCGTCTAATATTTTCAAGTCAGTTGGGATGACCTGTTTATGAATGACTTGTCATACCAGTGGCGATAAAAATGAGGGTCGTGCCAGTGTCAACAATACCAGCAGTCTCGGACAAAATGGTGGAGTTACCGTAGGCAATAGATTGGTCGATGCCCCAGTAACTGCTAGCAGGCGACGTTGTTGTGAGAGGGACATAATTCACTGAGCTCGTCGTCTTTGAGCTGTCGTATCTGTGGATATGTAGGTGCTTATGACCACCATTTGGAATCTGGGAACGTTGCATAGGCCACTGTCGTTAGCGAGAACGAATACATCTACTTGTGGGGAGCCCTTGTACTCAACTAAAACCTCTTCGTTTGTCATGCAGCTTCTGAACCATCTTCTCGGATCGCAGCGCATATGGACAGTGCCGCAGATGATGCGGACATCATTCAAAATTTATGTATATCCCGGAGGAGAACAATCTATGATCGCCGAAAGCGTGGATATCAGTCCTATCACATAGGAAAACAGAGATGCTGAAATTTATAGTACTACCACCAGCGCCCCAACCAAATGAAAGCCAGGTTGCCTTTAGCTAAAGCGGAGTAGCTCAAGCCAAGGAGATTATACGACGACGACGACGCATCGATGTCCGGAGGCAGATACATCCTGATGCATCATCCATAGCTGATATCTGGCGAATATTCGACGCCCATCCCTATATTAACAAAAATGAGAGGGCACTAGAGAACAAAGAAGACTTGATGGCGGAGCAGGAGGCCAGACTTGCTGTATGCACACGTGAATGATTTCATCAAACATTGATCATCTAAACGTTATCATCGCTCATAACAGGAAGATAAGCCGCGCCTTACGAGCGCCTCCTGGCCTAAACAAGGTCACGCTCGCAACTCTAATGAAATCTGATGCAAAAACACCCATGTACAAATAAATGGATCATGCAATTATGTAATGCCATCGGTGTTTTGGATACTGCTAAATAGGATGGGTGGTGAGGCCGGCTAGGACTTGTGGCAAGTTCAAGTTGTATGGCTGATAGTAAGCTTGCTCAGAGTTGAATCACGTCATGCATATTTACATTTGCATTCGGAGTCAACCTGTTCATCTATTATTAGAATCTATACTGTAGAGATACGACACTAGGTTCGTCACAGGTCACAGCCCTTGACGAATCGAATCTATTTGGTGTGACCGTCACATGGATTTTGGCGGGACGAAACTAATTTGTGACATATGGAAAAAAAAACATAAGAAAAAACATAGGTTGTGCACTAATAGGACCAGAAATCATCATACATTGAATTTGCGATGTGTCTACACTTTCCACGCCCATACTCAACCTTCAGAACACTGTTCAAGCCACCTTCCACATCTTCAGCAGCAATGTCACCCACATCATAGACTTCGGAGTGGTTTGCACACGAAAGTCCACCATCTGCATTGATACGGCAGTCAGAATGGACGTGTTCACCCCTGGAAGCCATATGGTCAAGAAGTGCATCCATTGGCACGTCACTGGGATTCAACTCCGATAGCATTAGTGGCCTCATCCTCTGACTCGGAGTCTGTTGCCTGGTCGACGCTGTCAGTCTTGTACTGAGCAGTAGCAATCCTCGCCCATCCAGCTAGATCATTCTTCTGAACATCGCGTAAATATTGCAATGCCTCCCGACTTGTGAGACTCGCAAACGAGAGATTGAACTTCTCCCCAGCCTTACACTGGAGTCTCCAAGTCCACTCGTTACCATTCAGCGCTATGCAAGGTGAATCCATGACAAGCTGAAGCAAGTTGCTGCAATCACGAAGTAGCATGTCAGAATGACAGGCACTTGAAAATGGATCATAGACTCACCTGGCAGGCTTTAAGACCACGGAGTCTCCAAGTCCACTCATTACCATTCAGAGCTATGTGAGGCGAATCCATGACAAGCTGAAGCAAGTTGCTGCAATCACAAAGCAGCATGTCCGATGGTCACTGTTCACCCGCGGGCGAATCTATTTGGGTATGGTCACAGGTCGCATGGACATTCGAACCTGTGACACTGAGTGTGACGTAGTCACAGGCTGCACATGACGAACCTAGTGTCGTATCTCTACAGTACTACAGCATATCGAGTCGCACACCATCTTATCGAGAACCTTTTCTGCATGCTCCCTGATGCTCCGCGTCCTCTGATGAGCGAATCGAAGGATACAGAAGCTGTGCGTGAGAAGTCAGTTGATGAAGTTCAACAGCAATATAGATGGCAAAGATGGCCTCTCAACGGGCGTACTAAGATATCCCTGCTGTTTCATGGCTGTGGTATTGCGAGATTGGTTAGTGGTATAGGGTGATCGGTAGATAGCACAGGCGGCCGTTCGAGGTTGATGTTACGGTGTGATTGGTTGATTTTAGTTCTTGTGCTTCGTTATGCCAAGCGATGATACTGTAGAGATACGACACTAGGTTCGTCACGGGTCACAGCCATCGACGAATCGAACCTATTTGGTGTGACTGTCACACCAATTTTTTGGGGACCGAAGCTAATTTGTGACATATGGTAAAAACATACAGAAAAACATACAGAAAACATATAAAAACAACAATGCCGAGCTAGGTTCTACCTGTTGTTTCTCAGCTTTACAATAATATATGAATCAGACAAGAAGCCAAGGTGCAGCAATCACAATTTGCGAAGCTATTTTTTGTGTGGTCACAGGTCACAGGGTCATTCGAAGCTGTGACACCAAGTGTGACTGTGTCACGTGCTGCACGTGACGAAGCTAGTGTCGTATCTCTACAGTACATTGATGATGATTGGGGTAGGATCTCCTCGGAGTATAGCTACAAGCAGTCTGCCGAAGCCGCCTGTTCATGCAAGTGACGGCGATGAGCAGAGTGAACCCGTGGGTTTTCGGAAGCAGGTGTTTGGTACCAGCTGCCTCGTCCGACTATTTGCTGTACTATCGGTTACGTGATGAGCCTCCATTTCGTGAGTCACACTTTTGGGCATGGAAACGTGATGGCTTGTCACACGGTGTAACGGTATATCACGAAATTCACCGCGAAAAAGCGTGACTCATGAAATGACGGTCCATCACGAATAGATCGCAAGGGACAGTATTGTACGCTCACGTACTTGTACCATAGCGCTATCCAACAGTGTCCACCCCATCCGTGTCTGACTGGGGTAAAAGCAACCATTTATTCATTTACTACAACGCTCACCACGATCACGAAATCTGACGACGTGGATTCTAGTCCCTGCTGCATCATCGATTGTGATAAAGAAGCCCGTGGAGAAGTAAATAGGAGGGTGAAGACGAGGAGTAATTGGCGCCAGCCGTATATCTCTTCATAATCCTATTTCTCCCCCTTTTTACCTCATAGATCTTCTAGGGCGACTGGGACACCTCATCAGACAATGATAGACCAGCACGAGCAACAGTAGCACCCCCCAAAAAACAAGGGTACTGTGAAACAAATCATAGCAGAGACATGCGCTAAAAGGTTGGTCGATCCTCTGCAATCAGGCTCTCTTCCGGAGTCTATGCATTCTATGTCGATAATTTTGGATCCCCTTTGTCGATGCCACGACAATGACCGTGTGAGTTACATTGTCCTGCGATGTCATCGCTCCCGCCTTAATGAATGTCATTCCCATCCAAGTTGGTGTCATTCACGGTTGGCCGTTTTGTAGGTGCGTTATCAGTGGCATGCACGTTTTGCCGCCGCGCAAGACATGGCACCAACTTCGAGAACAAGTTTGCCATGAAGGAATGGCATATATCTATGGGCTTCAGTCATTCTTTTTGCCTTGCTCGCTATTGGACGCTCGAATATCGACGTTTTCTACAGAAAAAGTAGAAGTGAGATTGGCATTTGGATGGTCGGTATTTTTGATTTGATCTTTCTCGATCGCTAGCCACGCACCGATGGTAGCCTCAACGATGAGTTCAGCATCTGGAGCTTTGATCAAGCTTCGAACGGTGGAAGCTCCATCGCGCTCTCCAGGCTCATGACCTGTCTTCGCCACTGAAATATGCGGTCGCTTCAGCTCGAATGATAGCTCAGGCTCTGTGGGAATTACTGCTACATCTCAGCTATCGAGCAATCCGGGCACTTGGGTGGGGAATAGGTAAGATGAGGACTGGTTGTGAGACATTTTACGTGGTTTCAGCTTGCCGCTTGGTGCAAGTGTGAGTACTCAGTAGCAGCTAGTGCCAGTAGTGATGCATAAAGATAAATGTTTGTCCAGACCTACTTCTCTTTCAAATATACTTTGGAACACAACATAACTTAATTAAATAAGTACCGTGACAAAACTTGGAACAAAAATATATTCTCTCGCCTGCAGAATTCCCAGTGTAAAGAAGTCATCTCCCGTGTTACACACTGCTGCTAGTGGACACATGCACGCGCTCCTGGAAAGCAATTGAAGTCATGGTGGTTGCTGCATCAGAGTCAGCCACGCGCCGAGCATTGTATTCTCGAACGTCAAGGATCAAGCGTGGTTCCAGCACAAACATCTCCGTGAGCGAAAGAATTTGAGCGACACCAGCAAGAATCTGATTTTGCAAGGAATATTGGTCCTATGGAAATGATGAACTGCAGTTGCATGCAGAGGTCAATGATAGATCGACATACCGCTGAGATTTTGAAAGCATAGTAAAAACCTGCTGGAGGCCCGAAGCAGCAGCAAAGCTAAGTTGACATTTGTGAAGCTTCAGCGAAAAAGGACAACCACATTCACATTACGAGCTCACCTCGCAAAGTAGGCCATGTGGGTTCTCATTAACACCGTGAAACAGTCCCCAATAATCCCTCCTGCAGATGATTGTCTCAGTTCACGGAAATGTTTTACAGCAATCCGGACTGCGAGCCACAGTGCAAGGACCTCCCATACAATGATGAGCATCCAAATCATGGTCATCAGAAGTTGGCCACTTTTCCCGTAGTCAATAGCACACTCATAGGTGCCGAAGAGAATGTATACCTCTGGTATTCGTCAATGAGCCTCATGGTCTTCAGTCTTTCATCCATAATTGAGCTTACCCCCTGAGGCATACCTATTTGTTATTTCGTTCATTGCTCCATTGGCGATAGTGACAGCTAGCAAGACGATAATGAGAAGTATCAACACCGTTCGGGATCGCTGATACATGGCATACAACCGAGCCATCATGATGACTTGCATGATATATCAGTAAACCAGTATCACTGAGAGATTGCAGCTGGGTAGCTCACCACCTAGCATTGCAGGCACGACGACATTTGTCCACTCTGTTGCGACGAACATGTTGAAGCCTGACAAATCGAGTTAGTGGTCAGCCTAGGAGTATCGCACACTCCTAACAGACTCACAACTGTGGTAGTCATTATATTGAATCAACGGGCGGGTCAAGAAGCTCACTCACCCCTACATGGGAGTGCAGTTGATTGGACGGGAATGACAGGAACCAGGGCAGATACTTACTGCATCTGTCATCGGGATGGTTGGAACTCCAACTGCATACCGTCGGTCAGAAGAAATAAGCATAGCATATGTGAGGAAACATACTCAACATGCTGGTGCTGATTTTGAGAGACAACTAATTAGCACAACACTGGTTGCCTAACCTTGCAGACATACACAGCATATAATATTCCGAGGTAGCGCACCTAGAAATTAAGTCAGCACGACTTGTCAACCACACTTATAAAACAAGTTCCTCACACTAAGATACATAATAGTCATCAGAGACCAGTGTTGCCTCTGCCACGAATTAATTGTATTTTCATCTTGTTCTTCTGGTGTGGGACTCTGCTCACCCAGACTAGTTCGACTTATAAAATCATTCTTAGTAAGATGACTACTTCGGGGACATCAACGTACCTCTTGTCCGAATGTTAGCACTGGTAATGCCATAAGGATATCAGCAGTTTTTGAAGACTATTTTGCTCACCGAAATCATACATCACCCCAGCGGAGGCGGCAACTGCGAAACCGCAGCCAAGATTAGATCAAGATATCACCCTCATCATCCAACTGTCTGTCCACAAACCTAAAAAATAGCTGGCAACAAGACCCGAATTCATGGCTGGCCACCAACTGGGATCATCTGAGATCACTGTCATACGGTTATAGGATGGGTGTGTGGGAGTAGTGAATTTTTTGGACGTATGACGATGGTGTTCGTACTAGATGTACCACCATCCAGAGCTTTTAAATTATGGACAAAATGAGCATCGCATAGGGCGATATCTGTCTCCAAACAATGTTACAATCTACCAGAAAATTTTGATGAACGAGATCAATGATGAATGAACTCACCTGTGCCATCCAGGCTGCTACCCCACACTTGCGTCGCCGCCATTCCCCTATTATCAGAATGTGCTATGTCGTTAATTCGCGCACCCTCTTGAAATATTCTTGCTGTATCTGCATCAGTTGAATTGTAGTTCATTTGACACGGGCTTAATGGTGGGATCGGTTGATGATATATCCTAGTACCCTACGAGAAGTCATCTCCTGCCACATCTCACATATTGCTGCTGAGCTTCATCAAACTGACTCCTTTCCCTATGCCACGCTTCTGGATTCTTGGATTCGCTCTTTGGGGAACGCTGGACATGCAGGAAAAGGTTCTCTATGAAGATGCCGTGCGTGAACTGATAACGAGATTATCATCTATGTATCTGTCATTTGATAGATTCCATTAATAGATGAACTG